>NW_026535322.1:13136085-13215949 GCF_026225885.1 Hylaeus anthracinus
TCTATATCGAATTTCAATTCGAACTGAAAGTATCATGTAATTATTTTTCGGTGTATATTGTCGCAAAAAATAATTATAAGATCTGTTGTACATAGATTATTAAAGTATCTTCAAGTCTTATCTACTATATCAAGTCTACTATATACGTACTTCACTATGATAAAATAAAGATTCTCATAAAAGGATAGGTAGGACAAAAGGACAAAGCATTGGAAAATAATTCTTGAAATCATCACTTCTGTCTAATCAACAATTTGCATCAAGCATTTTATCTGACTTTAATAGCATTGTTAAAATCTTATCGTAACAATAATTTCTCCAACGGGGAACGATTTATTTTACGCGAAACTTTCTGGCAGGTCGTTGATTCGAGATTTTCTGCTACTAAGTCTCCAGCAGTTTGCAGTATGGATACTTTGGAGCAGACTAGCTCCCAGCGTCGCTTTGCATGATATATGGTAGAAGTTATCAGAAGTCTGGATATTGGAATTTTAATATACGTTACAATCGACCAACCCCTTCCAACGATCCTACTGCAACCATCGCGAACCTCGTTTCCATCGCTACCACGGTCTAACTTCGCGATTTTCCAGGTCGAGTCTGCATTTCTTTCCATCTTCATCGCACGCGCTGCATGAAAACTTCCATCAAAATAATATATTCAACATTTTGAAATCGTCAGTATCTGCTTGGTATAAAAATAAGAATATTAGTAGTCTTTACAATATTGGCCTCATGGATAAGATAATTACTATTGATTTATTGACGAATGAATTACTATTGGTTTATTTGATGTCTAACTGCAGTTAGGTTGTTTAAAACTAGATATGCAATTTTTCAACATAACATGTATAAGTGTAACTAATTTTAAACGTTCCTGAAAGTGGGTAAAACACTGTAATAAAACGCATGGTTTCGTCAATTTTTAAAAGTGTCGAGTTTGAAGATTATACAGGGTGTCCCGGATAATTTTTGCACCTTAAATATTTCCCGTGTTTTTTGTACTAGAAAAGAATCTAAAAAGAAAAACTGTTTGGTTTGGAAGCGAACGTACTATGATAGACAAGAAAATTATCTCTAGGTCATGTTTTGCATGATTTCAAGGTTATTGGTGTTTCTTTAAATGAAATGGGGAAATGAACTTTCAGTATTGTACTCTCGTAACTGATAAAAAGACAAGTTCAAACACGTATATGTTAAGCTTCAGATGACCTTGCGAGCTTGTGATCTTGTTATTCTTAAAAGAAAAAATGTTTGTTTTAGAAGGAGACATACTATGATGAACAAACAGATTGTATATACTTATAAAATATACATAACATTGCTTGTCTAACCATATATTTAACCATAAAGCAGGTATCGCTTGTTTCAAGGCAACCATAAACTACACTGTGTGATTTTAAATATATTTTGTTTGGCGAGACCAAGCTAACGCCCTCACCTAATGGATAACCCTCGGGTATAAGGCTGATCCTTTGGGTAATATTCATGGAAATTCCTTCATGTTCCACTAAACTGACCTTGCAAGTTGTAGACTCACGAAGCACCTGGGTATGAAGCATACGCAGACAGCTAGAAAATTTGAATCTAATAAATTATTACACAGGTGTAGCTCTATTAGGAAAAATCTAATTTAATATTGTTAGCATTGATCGGTCTTTATATTACTTTGCAGTACATTGAGGAAGTATTCCAGATGAATTAGTTCGTGAATTTCTAACGTAAGATGTCTTTAGACAATCATTACTTCTTTAGTGGTTCACCTATCTTTACATTATTCCCAATTCATATTCATTTGCAATTAATGAATGCTCTGTATCCACTACAAAGAATATATCAATTATGCAAAGATTTCGAGTGATGAATTCACGTGTGTAATCTAAAAACATTTATCTTCAAATAAACGAACATGTGCATTGAATACAATTTACTTTTAAAATCAAATATGATCTTTTTCGGATATATAAATTTTCCGATTTTGATTTTCCTGTATCTCTCTTTTTTAATATACGTTTATTTAAACCCGCTTCAATTTTCACTGTCAAAGGTAAATGCAATTTGACTTTCTGAAGTGCTTTAATTAGGTTCATTCTCTGCATATTGTATTGACAACCCTACCAAATAATATGATTTAGATCTTGGAATAGATTACGCCATTCGCATTTTGAATATGTACATTTATAACTTTCTAAAACAGTGTAATTTGAAAATATAAAAAAGAAAAAAAAGAAACAAAAACCTATTGATACTTGAGTTATGTCATTACTAATTGCTAGTATGTATGTACGTATGAGTTAAGTTAGTACGTATATACAAGTGTTACTATTGTATGATATTAACGTTAAGTTACAGTTAAGTTATGAGTTATACGACGAGCGTATAAAACAATGAAATTGTATAGCTGATATAAACTTTGTAAAAAGTTTCAAAGGCTAAATAAATAAAAAAATTAAAAGTAAGTACACTATACTATGACTTCTCGATATTTGCAAATTATTGAAAAAACGAAGAAGATGGATAGATAGAATAGGTTTCGCATGAATTAACGGACAAGCACAAGACATGTCGATATAACACTTTTCTCCTAATCCGGAATAAAAATAAAACATTTGGGATTGTTATCGCGTTTCATTCTTTTTATTCACTGGATCTTTTACCAATTAACTACTACTTTGTTAAACATTTGGATCATTTTTAAAGAGATGAATTGTGTAAGAATGAAGCATCCATCTTCAAAATATTTTTGACAACCTGGTCGCGACCAGAAATGAACATTTTTACAAAAATAGTGCACTGAATCTGCTGATGGTTACTGTGATGAATAAATTTAATTTGTACCAAAAGTAGAAAATTACAAATCAAACCTTCTTTACAAAATTGGACATTTCATATGCACCAACCTAATATTTCCTACATCTCGTCTAGCACACCTTCTGAAATAGTGTCCATGCCCACAATTGGCACAAAGTGAACATAGTGTGAAACGAATCGGAAAACACTTCTCAACAGTTACTTTCGGCAGTAATAAACGTACCATAGAGCACAGGGTCTCCATACGGGTTCTTTCATTTGATTGTTACCAAGCGACCGTCGCGGTTCGCACCAATGGCTCGCCATTAATTCACCAAGTCTTTCGTTCGAACGCGATTCACCCTGGGCGTGGATAAGTCTTTTGCTAAGCAGTTTTCGACTGTTCCAGAACGGTTCGCCAAGGTCACCGGGATTTATGGCTGATTTTACGAAACAGACGCGAGCAGCCAACGATAAAGAGTCGGGGGAAGTTTCCACTGCTCTATGGCACCCCATAAATATCGCTGGCTCCCGCTTTGTTGCCTGCTATACAGGGGCTATCCACCGTCTTTCGGGGATCCCCGTACCTGAATGTGTGCCGTTCGGTTGAATAATTAAGATAAGACGAATTCAGGGGGTAAAACTGAGAGTAATTTGCTGGGGAAGTATAATCGGGATAATTAAGATACACGGACGAATGAGTGCGTATGCAGAGGGAGATTCCGTCGAGTAGACTTCCTGGTATTTAATTTGAATCCTATTCGTTCATGTATAATCATTCCCTTCTTTAATTGCCAGTTGGGCGTAAGCCTTAGTGTTTTGTGGCGAGGACATACCATGGTCAATTTATGGGTCGGATTGCGATATGATCTTAAATTTCTAAAACTCACTTTAGGGTAATAGTGTTAGCAGTCGTTCGATCTATGTACATATCTCACTGATTCATGTCTTCTTGATACTCGTCGTATAATATAATCATTATAGCACGTTTTAAAAGGTTCATGTTTATAGTAGTGACATATTTTATATGCACAGTCACTCCTATAAATATTTGTACCCTCTATATTTATTGAGGAAATTTATTTAAATTAATTGCTAAGTTTGATGTTTCCAAGTGTATGTTTGTATAAATACGATGTTGATATATATACTATAAATATACACATGTATAAACTCATTCATATACATATTTATAATGAAAAATTTATTTAGTAATATCAAAACTATTACTTAATCTAGTCAAACTTCTTCAATAGACATACAGGATATTTTATCCGTGATTTATGAAATCAATTTTGATTTAACCCTCTGTGGACCGAATATTGTTCTTGACTATGATACGAATTATGTAAAGTAAAATCGACAAATATTAATCTATATAAATAAAAAGTGTCTGTCTTAACAATTTTAACAACTACTTTTAACAATTTTTGCAGTAATAGAAAGCTACACTATCCTTGAGTAACATAGGCTGTTTTATTATGGTAAAAATACGTTTTCCATTTGAAATCTAAAATGTTGTGGCATCGTTATACTCACAATAAGAAATATCGATTAAAACATCTGAGTTGCGGAAAACAAAAGAAGTCATTAGATTTAGAAGACATTAAAAGAAGACATTACTATATAATACAAAAATTGAATTGTTCATTAAATCACGGTATAATAATAGGGATGACTTGAAAGTTACTCAGACTCATGGAGAATTAATTATTTTGTCGCTCTATGTTACAAATATGAAATTATTATATTATAATTGAACTTTTAAAAATACTCGAGTACAACTAGGGTGCCTAAATGTTTGTAAGTAATTGATGGGATGATAAAGGAACATATATCCTAGACAGCAGGATATCGAGGACGATCGTTTCGTCTATTAGGGGCGAGAGGTATCGCAAAACAGGAAATCTTTTCCGTGGTCGCGTTCCCAAACGCCACGGGGAGAGGTTTTCTATTTATCGAAAAGGAGGGCGGTTTATTTTGGCTATAAATCAATTGCCCATGCATGCGATGCAACAGAATGGCTCGATATGCATTCGGTATGCATAAAACGGTCCAGGCCAGCTCTCGCGCGTCCCAAACTCTATTTCCACCGGCGCAGCACACCTCTCTCACTCTCTTCCGTTCCAGCCCCTTCCATTTCATCCGACCAGCCTATATTCTCGCCAATGTATGACGTCGAGAGTGTGTGCGGGCTTGTGCAAACTGCCAACACAATATATCCGTGCTATTTCCTTTTCCGGAGCAAGGTCTTTTACTTCCACCAAACGCCTTCTCGTAAGTCGGGCTACGACTATTCAAATTCAATTTAATATTCAAATAGTTTATAGGGATTCAAATAATATTAGCTGTAGAAATTAATTTTGTCTCTTTTTAAGATAAACTTACTATTTATTTGTAAAGAAAACTCATACAACTATTAATTTTTCTCAGTTACACATTCTAAGAGAGCGTATATTAGTTGTAAAAGTAATTTGTGTGTTAGATTAATATAAAGGGTGGTACTTTAATGTGAACAAAATTGAGGGTACATATTTCTGTCTAAACTAGTGTTATAATTATTTGAATATGAAGACGTAGAGTTATTTTCCAAACCTAGTATATTATTCAATTATTTTATTGATATTTAAATAATTTAATATTCGATTATTTTATTAATACCCGAATAATTTATGGTATTAGAAACAATACAGGCCTGAAAGGCAAAAACGACCATTTTAACAACATAGGGTTTTCATGCTTTAATCTTTTACAATTTTTATCTATATAATTTCCCTTTTCATCTATATAACTTTCGAAATTAGTTTAAATCAGTATGTATTTAAATTAAAATAAACAACCTCTATCTCACTGGAAAGACTTTTCAGAGTCATAGTATAGTTGGTTATCAAACTTATTTTTTTACCAGTTATAACGTTATGAAGTTAAAATTACACACTGCCATTTAAAAAAGTTAAAGATAGGTATATGGCTTGAAAGATACGGAAAAGAAGCTTGTTCGAAAGATGTTTACGTTGAAATTTGTAGTTGACTGAATATTAATTTACTTTTATTGCAAACATTTTTTCGTCAAATTGAAACTTGAATTGCTTTTTTCTTATTACTGATGAGACATTCAATAAAATATATTCTCTAACGCAACACAAACTAAATATAAAAACATAAGCGATCTTTATTAATAGGATCGTAAGTTTATTTAGATACTTATTCCAATTAAGGAAGTATTCAGATATTTTGGAGCGGCAGTGTATATAATAGTAGAGTAAACAAACTGGATAGATCTTTCTCTGTCAAGAGAAAATCTAGAACCATAAATAACAGAGTGGTGCATGTATCGCTTACAAATATCCAATTCTCCGTGAAAAGATAATCTAGAATCATAAATAACAGAGTGGTATATATCCAAAACAAAAACGAACAAGGAATGTAGTACTTCCTTACAGTATCCCAGGATTGAAGATTAGTTATTGCAATCATTCTATGACCTATTCTTTGTAAGTATTACTTACTATTGTTCAATACATACACTTTTTAACATTTTGGATAGTTCTTCGAGTGATTTAAATACAATATTGTTTAAATCGCTAAGGATATGCGAGAAAGAGAAACTACTTTATACTATCAGTAACAATAGACACTTTAGCTTAAAAGTTGATCGTTTGTTCGAGAAACACCAAGCTGTCCCGGGTATTCCCACGCACCACTTTTTCGCTGCTGCCAATCCGCGAATTTCTTCCCAAAGAAACCACCGCGAGGTTGCGCAGGCGAGTCTCATATCCGACCAAAGAAAGGAGAAAGAAGAAAAAGAAGAAGAAGATCCTATCCTTCCCAGAGGATAGGATTCCCCTGATCTTCGAGCAGCGATGCATGAGGATGCACGCGTGCAAGCGCGATATGAAAAGAATACCCAGCCGATGTGTTCTCAATGACCATTTATCACGGCGAAGAGGACCATTCTGACGGCCACCAGTAGAAGGTTTTCCGTCAACGTCATCCCGACCTTGCTCTCCTCCATTGGGAGAACGAAGACAACGCAAAGGAAAAACTGAGCTTGAGAAAGAGGGAGAGAAATCGGAGCCAGGAATGGCCAGCCACCAATAAGGGATCGATATTTTTATAAAGTGCGCGTCAAGACGTCGTGAATTATGAGGATAATATCGCCGCGACGAGGTAGGAATAAGCTCTTCGTTGTCCCCGTTGGGGATATGCATATATCAACGAAACGAATCGGCCACTGGGCCATAGTTGTACATCATTTTGCCTACAATGAGCAGTTCCCGTTCGATGCTCGATATACGTATAGAAATTTTCGTTCATCGTGACGAAATGGACACCGACCGTTCACTTAAAAGCGGGACAAATAACGAATTTTATCTTCAGCGGAAGCTAAGCGCAGGAAGACGAAGATAGTTTATGTAAACGTCATAGAATTTTTGATACATAATGTAGATAGACTGACGATTTTCACGGTAGATGACAGGTGATGAGTTGGTGAAAATGTACAAAAATTGTGTTAAAAAAGTTGTTTAACGTTGACAAGATTTTACTTACATATACATGGAGTATAAATGAAAACTACAGGACGGTGCAGGGCGGGAAATTACAAAAATTGAGGTGACACATTTGCAACATTTGCTTTGATTTGAAGCAGCTGAAATGATCTTACTAAGAAATGCTAATTGTAGATTTTGATTTGAAGCAGCAATACCATACACGAAAAATTAATTACGTAAAAATTCATCGAGTGATATAGCCCATATACACCTATATCTAGAGACGCGGTAGCGTCTCGACGCCAAGTTCATGAAAAATTATACAGCCACCCTGTATAACATGGCGCTACCGCTTATCTTTTATAGGAGAGATGGTCCATTCTAACCTAAATTGAAACTTCTTTCATTAATATCTCATCACGCCTGCAATATTTTCTAAATTTTAGCGCATTTTTCTTATGTAAATCGCATATAAGCTTTCGAATAAAACCAAAATCAATAAAATCGGTCCACGTACAACTGAGATATCGTTATACCATGTCACGATACATCCAAAAATATTACCGTCTTATACTTTTCCAGTCGATTTTTCGTCAACACTTAGCCAATAGGAGCTAAGGCTGTTCGTCGATTCGTCGACTCTCGGAATCAATCGGCAGGGCTCGTCGGCCGAAATTGTAATATGGCTGCTGCTCACGCCGCTCGTTCATTTCTAACCAGGGCCGCCAAGCTACCATATTTCGCGTTGAAGCCCGATTTAATTCGAGCCCCCGCATCTTGGCGGCGCCAGTGTCGTTACTACCGCATACAACATAATCAGTGAGCCACACACACAACAGCGTGGTCTTATATATGTGTATTTGTACCTGCTTTAAAATGAAACTGAATAAAAAGTAAAGGAAGGAAAAAAAAGGTCCTACTTTATGAAATTAAATTTATTACACATAAATGTAATAAAAATATACAGTACAATATAGAATAAAAAAATATATATATTAAAAATATAATAAAATATATAATAAAAATATACATACGCTATATTTAAAAAATATATATAATAAAAATACAATGAAATTAAATTTATTACACATAAATGTAATAAAAATATACAGTACAATATACAATAAAAAATATATATAATAAAAATATACATACGCTATGTTTAAAAAATATATATAATAAAAATACAATTAAATATACAATAAAAATACGGTAAAATATACAATAAAAATATATAATAAAAAAATACAATATACAATAAAAATACGGAAAAACGTACAATAAAAATATATAATAAAAAATGCAATAAAATATATAATAAAAAAAATACTTAATACCTTTAAAGCATTTCCTGTTAGCTGCTTGGAGTCGACCCCTTTGGACAGCACAATCTATAATTGTAACGAAGAATTAATAGACACTTTTAAATGACACACATAATACTGAATACCTATCATAACTAAACAAAGGAATGCAATAGAAGATAATATTATTGTAAGGTAATACACTAACCTCTGGATGAACCAGGAAGCACATTATAGGCGCCGGAGTCTCTACTGGTATCAGGATTAATGAAGCCCTTCAGTCCCACACTGTCCTGAAATTCCACATTGTCCTGGCATCCAACGGTGAGCACGGGTTGATCTATATTAACCAAATTATATAACATTGTATATACATTAAATGTTGGAGGTCTTCTCATTTACATGTAGTGTATAAATGTTATGTTTATATATTATTTTATCATATGTATATGTATAGAGATCAAAAACTTACATTCTTCTTCTTCAATTTCTATCCCAGTTTCTTCCTGTGGCTTGACAGATGCAGCAGGTGCTAATTGATATTAATAGAATTCATTAAATACTTTCATTAAAAATTTTATAATATACTTTAAAAATTATTTACCGTTTTTTATCATCCATGTCTTTAGTAAAATCGTTGAATTCCATCCAATCGTTCCAATCGTTGAATTATCGATCGCGTTCAACAATTCGCGAAACAATTGAAAACGTTCGTATGTTTCAGTGACCAAATATGGATATATGGAGTGAGGTGGAGTTCAAATTTTACCGGGTGCATACACCATAGAATAAACTTACACAGAATATGAACTTAATAGTACATAAAAGAGTGACACTGGCGCCGCCAAGATGCGGGGGCCCGAATTAAATGGGGCTTCATGGTCACAAGAGTAGAGCTTGGGGGCCCTGTTTGTAACTTTGTATTTCTGACAGTTGTCATTTCTAACCTGTATAACCTGCCAGTTTGTATTGGTGACATTTGGACACCGCAAATTGAATCATTATTTTAAAGGCTACGTGTAGTAATATTGTATTGGGAAGTATATGGTTATAAGTAATAAAATATCTACCTTGTCGTTGTGAAAAGATATATATAAATTTGGTGTTTGAGTGTGCAGTTCATAGTACAAATTTCAGTAAATGTTTATTTTGTGCAAATAAGAATAAGTGTTCTAATACAATGAATTGTGTGTTATAAATAGTGGATCACTTTTTTATTTTCACTTCATGATAAACATTTAAATTGCTTGCAACAAGACTTTCTGTTACATGTTACAAGACTTTCTGTTATGTATGAACTATAAAAAGAAAGAGAGAGAGAACGCATGGCAGGTTGTCTCACTGGAAGAAATTTACATGTTAAAGATGAAGCGAGAAATGAAAAAAAGAAATCAACTATTTGTAATGCACAATTTATTGTATTAGAATACAGTTCATACGTTTACAGAACGCATGGCAGAAAGTCTTGTAACAAATTTAAGTAATGAGAAAATGAGAAAAGGAACAGACATCCACTATTTGTAATACATAATTTATTGTATTACAATAATATAGAAAAAGAAAGGTCAGACTTAGTCCTCTAAGTTCTCAAAAGTATGCACGACACATGACAGAAAGTCATGTTGCATTTAAATGTTACTGATAAACTGATTACATTTTTCTTTTAATAAATTGCTTGCAATGAGACTTACTGCAATGCATTCCGCGTACTTTTGAAACCTTAAAGGATTCAAACTGATCTCCCATTTTCTATAGTATTGTAATCACTTTATCAGTAACAATTAAATTTCTTGCAACAAGACCTTCTGTCATGTGTCGTGCATACTTTTGAGAACTTAAAGGACTAAGTCTGACCTTTCTTTTTCTATATTATTGTAATACAATAAATTATGTATTACAAATAGTGGATGTCTGTTCCTTTTTTCATTTTCTCATTATTTCAATTTGTTACAAGGCTTTCTGTCATACGTCCTGTGAACATATGAATTGTATTCTAATTCAATAAATTGTGCATTAGAAATAGTTGATCTCTCTATTCATTTCTCATTTCTTCTTTAATAAATTTCTTGCAATGAGACTCCTGCAATGCGTTCAGCGTATTTTTGAAACCTTAAAGGATTCAAACTGATCTCCCATTTTCTATTATTTGAAGTCATTCACTATATAAATTATCTTTGTAAAAAGAAGTGAGATCCCCATAATAAACTTCAAAAAAGCAACAAAATTTCCCCAAGTATATGAAAAAGTGGGGGACTCAAGGAGTTATCATAGAAAAATACAAGATCCCCATAAAAAAGTACAAGAAAGTAGAAAAAGATGTGAAATAAAAATGAGCTGCCAGGACATGAAAGTCCTTTCCAATAAAGTGCAAAGGCGACACTGTGTAACACAATGTAAAATTCGGTGGTTTCCAACTATGCGCAGCTAAAATGCTGTGTTCAACAGTGCGGACATTCAGATCCTAATGGCAATTCATGTAAAGTGACTGCTCCACACTTTAGCGGTGACATGAAGAAGCTAAACAGCGTATCATCCACAAACTGAGGCTTGGTGTGGCCAGCTAAGGCATTCTCAGATCATCAAGACCCATATTTTCTCTCTCGTAGGCTTTTACATAATTTGTCAATTTGAAACTCTTACGGTAGGAGTACATTTCCATTGTATTGCGTTTTAAATTATTTCTAAGGTCATTCATCGACACCGATACCTTTCCTCTCACAAGCGTTCAGATAATTGTCAGTTTAAAACTCTGACAATATAAGTACACTTTTATTATTTTGCGTTTTAAAATAATTCTTATTCATCGACACGACCTTGCCTGACCACGCCAATCATTTGACTTCCAGGCCGCGGACATCAAGGCAAATTTTTAAACAGCCTCAGTTTGTGGGTGATACGTTGTTTAGCTTCTTCATGTTACCGCTAAAGTGTGGAACAGTCACTTTACATGAATTGCCATTAGGATCTGAACGTCCGCACTGTTGAACACAGCATTTTAGCTGCGCATAGTTGGAAACCACCGAATTTTACATTGTGTTACACAGTGTCGCCTTTGCACTTTATTGGAAAGGACTCTCATGTCCTGGCAGCTCATTTTTATTTCACATCTTTTTCTACTTCCTTGTACTTTTTTATGGGGATCTTTTATTTTTCTATTACATTATAATGTATGCACAGCAGATTTAAAGAGGTTAACGCCACTCTTTGACGAAATAGAAGCGGTTTCTTACCTCTTTGCTTGAAACTTCAAGCACAATGAGCGTTCACGAAGAAGGAAAGAAAACAGGAATGCATTTGTTGGTGTCATTAATTACCGTGAATATCCGCGGAGCGCTTTCAGTAAAACTATTTGAACATATTTTATCCCGCGCCGCATCTAACCCAACCGTGAGCCTCGTAAGTTCGTTTAATTCACGCGGGACGGGCGAACCCGTAAATTTTGCCGGCCGCAAATATTTATCCATGGCATTTACCAAAGATTTGCACAAGTAATATCCATCGGCGAATTTTGATGAGGACGCAAGTGGACGACCGCGGGTTTGTCTCGTTATTTGCAACGGCCTTAATACGACGCGCTGAACGAAGCCGTTCAAATATGCTTTTCGTGTTTTTAATGAATTCCATAAACCCGCGTGAATCCTCGCTGAGGATACTGACGCGAAGTCTTTCCGCTTTTTGCCGCATGGATTCACCGACAGCGTCGATATTTTCGCGCGTTCGCTCTACGGGAACAAATAAAAAAGTGAAATAGTTTTGACACAATGCGCACCGAATTTTTTATTTTACTATTTAGTTTGTTGTGTTTGACGTTCCTTTGTTTTTAACGTAGGCTAGTGCAATGTATAATATTTATTTTATTTTATTGTTTTTATTGTTAATGTAATTCGTTATCAAGGTTAGATGAATGACGTGTCATAAATAAAAATATGAAAAATAGAATAAGAAAATCAAAAATGCTTTATATTATTTATAAAAAGTATTTTTATGTACTATTTAAAAGATTATATTTAAAATTATGTGTAAACATTTTGTTACTTAGCAAAATGGTATTCGTTAAAACAGTCGAAAAACAGGTGAGATAAATTAGGACAAACAGTTCAAATCGTTTTTAAATTTATCGTCCAGATTTATTCAATGACTAATTATGATTAGAAAGTATAAAACTGTTACCAAATTAAAAATTAAAAGCTACAAAAGAAATCAGTTTTAAAATAACTTTGATTGTAATACAAAGACAATCAGATTAATTATGAACACATACCGTAAGTCAATCAAACTGCGATAATGCTGGAACCTGGACCTCTCGAGAAACTCGCTCGACTCTGGCCGCGTGATCAACGCGTTAAATTGCGTTGGAAAGTTGTATGCATTTTATTACTTAACTTCCCCATCGCGCTAGCAACTAGATTATTCGTTTAATTACACGTTTCACTTTTTCCACGTGCAGTTTTTCAATTACATTCTGATACGGAACTCCGAGATTCGGTAAATACGCCGCTTTGAACGATACAGCCGGATGGAACACGTTCAATAGGCGATGTAAACGTATCTCGCTCGATACATTTCCGCAATCAGAGCCCGTTTCAGTAGGGCGTTTTCAATAGAACTGTTCAAGTATATTCGACAGAGAACGTTTCGGTTATCTATGAACTTTGGGAACTCGTTGAACTTGTAGAGCCAGCGTTCCGCTCTCGTTAGGGCACGTCCGTGAAATTCAACCGAGTAGAAATTTTTATGGGTCGAACTCGAACGGAAGATTTCACGCGACCAACGCAACGCCTGCCAGCGCGAAATCTCTCGCCGGGAAATAATCGTTTTTCTGTTGTACTGCCGGGACTTTCTGTGGTATTTCGACAGAGAACGTTCCCGGAAAATGGGCATAAAAGGCTCCTTCCGCTCGGAGCGGTTTTAAACAAATGGCCAGATCTCTTCGCGCACGATAGCATTCTAATTATAAATTCGTGGATTATTTCCCAGCAACTTTTTTCCGGACTCTCGTACAACTTTTATCGTGAACTCCCGCTCACGCTGGAGCGCGTAAACATAATTGCGCGGGAACTCTGATCGTCGGTGTTCGAGATGCTTTTAGCAGCGTATTTTTGGCAAATGTGGAACCGAACGAGAAGTTACCGTTGAAACAATCAATGCTCAACGGAATGCTTTCGTGACAGATGTGGCCGTAAAAAGGATGAAGTTGAGCTGTTGAAAGCGCCATTTTCAAGCCGTTACATTCTCTAAATGGTTTTTCGTCGGTGGTGGAATCATTGACTTGTAAGTTGTAACGCGATGTGGATGTGAAATCTGCAAACTGCAAAATGGGGAATTGTAACGTCGCTAGTAGTTGATCAACGCTGAATTGTTAATTATTTTTTTAAATTACTGTTAGGAAAGTCTGATGTCTTACATTCATAGCTGAATCAGTAAAGTTCCAAGACTTGAAAGATAGTTCTTGTAACTTCTGTTATAATTAGACTGTGGATTTTATGCATTTATGATATTTTATGCACAGTAATGTAGATAACAAATGTAGATAATAAAACATGTATAAAATATACATAATGTATGTCGCATATATTTTACGATTAATATATTAATATTGTTATTTCATTTTGCATAAGTGCACATAGGTTTTGGTTATAATTAGGATGTATTTATTATATCTATTATTTTACATCATAAATACATATGTGTTGCACTTCTAATTACTAAATTTGAATGATCATATACTATAACTCTTCAGTTTCTTTTAACTTCTCTGAATAATTGTATGACAGTCATAGCAGAGTCATCTATAGGACATTATAAATTATTTTATTCATGTTTATCATGTCTAAAATGTTCTAATTAATGATAATATATAAAAAAATAGTTTATATGATCGAATTATTGTTTAGCTGATTGTTTTCTGTTGCCTTACACACAAAGAAAGATATATTCATGTTTTATAAATTCTGTAGAGCATCCAAAGGAATGGGTAAGACTATAATGTGCAATAATAACCAGAGATCATTTTAATTCAATAATGAAAAAATTAAAAAGAGTTATATAAATTGTTTAATTATTTTCTTATCACTCTAGTTTAATAATTGTTTATGTAGAATGAGGGAAAAATTCAATCCATGCAAAGAAAAAAAAAACACGCACTTCCATTTAAAGAAATAATGCAATTATCGAATACATATGCACCATTGCACTTATAAAATATGTTGTCCTACAAATAGAGTACGTTTTGAACCGTAATAATACTTCCATTGTCATTTCTCTCTGCAACACTAGTAAGTCACAATTTATTACACTTACTTGGTACATTATGTATGAAATGGTTATTAAATAATAGCAACGTTCTTTTTTTTATAAAAATGTTAAAATAAAGTATCTTTGAAATTGGAATTTCAAATTACCATTAACGTATTACGACTAAACTTACAGTTAATAATTGAACAAAAATAATGAAGTTGCAAACTACCAGAAAGCGCTTACAAAGTGCTGTAGAACGGTCGGGACCAATTACATATTCGATGTGTAAAAATACCGTTATTTAGGGGCCACCCTGGTAAAAGGAAAAGATCGAAACACGTACCTGTGCTGTTTGTCAATTCTCTTTCTAGTCGCGCTTGGTCGCGATTCAATGGCGTACCGTGTTTGTGCCAAAAAATTTCGCAAACTCGTTCAATTTACCAGCTTACGCGAGGCGATCGCGTGGCACGCATCGCGCGTGCACGCGTATCACAAGTGACGCGTACGTGTGGGAGGGTTAATGGTCGGTGTTCGTTAGCAAGTGAAGCTCGACGAGTGCTGTGCACTTGCCACGGACCCCTTTACCCCGTGGAAAAAAAAAACTCGCAGCCGGGGCTCGTGACACAAAAACACCGATTGCTAGCTTCGTACACCTTGCGGAAGACACGGCGCACTTGCTCATTTTCTCCAGGCTAATTAATCGCTATCGGCCGATCGTGCGGATAAATTTGTCGAGGGATTTGCTGTCTCACGATTTACCGTATCGAATCGCTCGAATTATTTATAACACGGTAAAATACGCTGTTTGCACGATCAAGTGTGATGTGGGCTGGATCGACCGCGATGAGTTTCGATACATTCGCGTTCGATGGAGTTTCGTTGTTTGAATAATCGCCGACGCAGCGGGGTATTTTTTCTGTTGATAGGCCATGCACAAACGAGCCATACTGATTTAAAATAAATATAAGTGATGCAGGAACACTATGGTTGTTTTCTCAGGAGTTTACGTGTTTCCATGGGGATTGAGATCTACGAATTTATACGAATAAAGCTGAAGTTAATCTATAAATTCAGTATTTTATTATTCACTTATACCCCATTTCCAATAGAGAAAGTGTATTTTTGATATGTCGGACCGGTTGCCTGTCCGTAGGCGCGAACGTACTACCTCTTCGCATATCATGTGCTCCTGATACCAAAATATAAAATTTTCTCAGAATTTCGATACGTACCATGAATTCCTCGTGCCACCTCCTCGCATATCATGTTCTCCTGATACCAGAATAAAATTTTGGCATGACTTTTAATTGAATATCGATACTTACCTTTTGTATTAGCAGAACGTGTTGATCGAGAAGGTATCATAATTTTTATTCTGGCTCTAAACTTACTGTTTGTATCAGGAAATCATGATATTCGGTGAGGTATCATAATTTTTAATTCTATCTCGAATTATTATAGTATTGTATCCGGATCTCATGAACAGCGAAGAGATGTGTCAGGGAAAGGAGGGAAATTAATAGGAAACATTATAAAAATTGAAGAGAAATAAAGGGAACTGTTTGGAGCCTTTTGGAGTTGTTAAGAGATATTAGGGGGGCGGAGGAGGTGTTAGGGGGTGTTTGGAGACGATAGAGAATGATTTCGTTCGTCACGAATAATACCGATTACCAGGTCTCACCACGTGGACGTTGCTGCGACTGGAGACCCGGAGATAGAAGTGTGGGATCGGAAGGATTGATAGGTCGAACACTTGAGTAACTCCGTTGATTCCGTTCCTCACAGTTTTATTATGGAATATTACAGACAGCGACCCGTGCTGAAGACTGAAACGGACTGTCTTATGGCATCCGGCCATCGTCTCTTACAAAGGGCATTCGTCAAGAAAGAAAGAAAATTAGATAGAAAAGGAAGATAGAGGAAAAGGAGAAAATTAGGAAAGTTTGTAGTAAGGATAGCGGAAGAAGATCATAAACAAATTACTGAAGAGGTTTCGCCTGGACCTGAATAGCGTCAGCTCTCAGGCCCCAGCGAAACCTTGAAAAGGACACGGTGAATTATAGACGATGACAATAGGGCTCTGTGCCTTGCATAGGTCTGGTTATCATATGTGCATGAAATACAAAACAGTAGAAAGTTCTACTGGGAAAGGCGTATGTGGCCCTTTGGTCCCCACAGAAGGAATCAAAGTTCCTTCGATTATCCCTCTACATAGAGTATACATACGTAGATGCATACTCTACGTAGAGGAACGAGCTTAATACTAAGTACGAAACCGTGGAAATCAAAGAAAACAAAGTCCCTTTGATTTCCAAAGTCTATATCTGACTCTGCCAAATAATTATTTCAACTAAATGGAAGCTAAATGGAAATTGCGACACGACGCGACCATGTAACTGGACTTACAGAGTCAGTCCCGTTTCCTCTAGTGGGTCAGATTCGAGAGAAAGACGATCAACGTCTCCGCCAGTACTCTACTCCCTGCATACCTGCTGCCGAGGGCCCAGATCCGACCTTACAGTGTACGACGCGACGTAGGCAGCACCGCGTCGGGTTGTCCTGCCCTGGCGACACCAGGTATGTCTAACGGTCGTAGACTCCGAAACGGAGTTCTACTCTCTGCACAACGTCAGAAGTCCAAGACACGACTTGCACTATCTTACGGTTCTTTTGAACTGCGCTGCGCCGGGAGCCTGGACTTCGCCTGACGCGTACAGAGAGTAGAAAATTCCTCGGAGGCGTCGATTGACCCTCTGTCAAATCAGACCCACTAGAGGACGGCAACCGAGCTCTGGTCAGTCACACAGTTGGTCACTACACTTATCACATGAAGTAATAGTGACCGAAGTGGAGCACGATGTTACGAGCCTAATATGGACTTACGAACAAACAAAACAAGTTGATTAATAATTATTTGGCAAAGGAAGACACTCGTACACGCAACCTTAAACTAACCAAACCAAAATAAGATACTAAGGGAAACTACAAATAGGAGAGACGCGAGACGCGGACGCGCGATCGCGAGATCCATATCGAAGGAAGGATCAACGACGAATGAGCTCTCGCCCCTCGCATACCTGCTTGGGCGCGGTCGTGCGTCGTAGATTGTTTGTGCCTCTCGAACTAGAGAAGGGGAAGGGCGAACAACAACCGCGGGACATGTCGTGACATGTCGATTCGAAGGCTCGTTGGATCCATCCACAAAAGAATTTACGAAACATTAATGCCACAGCATAATCATATTCCCCATCATTGTTTAAATAATAAGCATTGTTAATAATTAATTTACTATTGTCAGAAATTAATATTTAGTTGGTGCAATCAGCAGATATTAAAATATTGACAATTTTCTCATGATTAATGTCTCGAATGAATTTTTATTCCTAACCGTAATTGTTATTAATATTTAATTGATCACTGAATGATACTGTATGTATTATAAACGTTTAATTATTTCGGATTAAGTTTTAATTGTTCCAATCACTAGATATTAAAATGTAAAAAAATATCTCACGACAAGCTGTGTAACGGGATATATTTATTCTGTTACTACCCACCCATTTTATCGCCTCACAGCATTTTTCACCATATAACGTGACATGAATTTCGGCTGTTCGAAAATAAAAAGATTTTCAATCTTAAAAATCCGGTTTATATTTGAACGACCCTCGTATTTTTCCCTAAAAATCGCACCTATAGACAGGAATCCTTTCATGCGAGCGATTGGAGCGTTCCATGCGAGCCTGTCGAATCTCGCGGCGAGCATCCACTTGTCTTGCTACGCGCCGACAGAGCGTGATTCATCGCCGCGGCAGAAGCGACAGAAACTCGGTTCCCGGTTCCCTCCCTGTCGTCACAGTTTCCTCTCGAACACGGGCAAATTCATTTCCCGGGCCGGGGACAAATTCCGCGGCATTAATTCGTTCTCCGGGCGCGAATGCACACCCGCTCGTCGTTGCATCCACCATAAAACATCGGCGCAGGATTGCAGGGTGGCCTGGTAGCGGCGGTTCCAAGGAATATAAGTATAGCCAAAGGACACGGCAAGGAGCGTAGATTATAATGGAGCTACGTATAATGAGTTTTCTTCCCAAGCGTTGTTTTGCCCCGAGTAATTTCGCCGCACCGGTGTTCAGCGTCTTTGTGTGCGTGAGTTTACGCGTATATGGGGTGATTCTAGAAACTGGGACGAGTTGTGACTTTATTCTCAGCGAAGTACAAATACTACAGATTTAATTGAATCTTACAATTGTGCACTGTTTTCTCAATATATTGGGCTGTCTGGAAAGTCGATGCCGATTTTTAGTAGGTGATACAGGTCTGAATATATCGGAATGGCTGAGAACAAATAAAATCTGCACATTCCTTAAGAGGTGGAAAGGTTGTGGAACAAAATGGTACATATATAATTTAATAAATATACATTAAAATTCAAATATTCCTTTAAATTTTTCTTAAAAATAGGCATGAACTTCCAGACAACACAATCACGGATAATTGTGAAAATTTATTCTGCAAATGTCGTGTAGTTATGATCCTAGTTTTTAGGATTGCTAGCTAGAAACCAAAGTATTATCTTTGATATATGACTCGGGTAGATGTGGATACAGCAATTATATTTTTTGATTGGACATCAAGTAAATAAATAACAATCTATGCAAATGTTCAACTTTATTACATTAAATGTTTCGCTCCTTCTTTCAATTCTTTTCAATAACAGAAGGTTAGTATAAGTATAATATAAAGGAGCTTAACGTGAATAAAAAAAAAGGAAATGATAAAAAATTAGAATAGTAAGCAAAGTGAATTCTCTTGCAGAAGTAGAGGTAGTATTTCTGGGTGAAATTGAGAAACATTTATAACAATTGTATTACTTTTGATACAATGTACAATAAATACAATTTTAGTATTACGTATGTACTCATTTATTGTGATTGTTATTAAATATTTTACTTTACTTTATTCAATTTGTAAGTGTTGCGATGCATTCTTAAGTTCATGACATTTATCGACGATTTACTCTAATAATCATTGAACGTATCATTTAAATATCGAGTGCATCTACATATTACACTTGCATGTTTGCACTAAGAAAATTATATTAACAAAAGTAATTCACATTCCACGCTTGTGTTTCTTCCTGCAACAACAGGATTGTATTTTCCTTTAAAAGACAACTTTACACATTACTATTTTTCAGTGGCGTGAAAAATTGTTTACAAGGAAGAAAATAGTTTTTCAAAGAATCTCCGATTTTCTATAACTTTTCTCATATCTCTAAAATCATATGTGCTACTGAAAAAATGTTAAATACAAAGTATCACAGTGTCTAATATTTTATACCACTATGAAAAAAGAGTTTTTACTTCAAAGAGAGGTACGGGTAATTTCTTGAAAAACAAATTTATCTCGTATTGTTTCATTGCAGTGTTATGAATAATTAGAGACTGTAACATTTATTTAATATGAACAATTACAGGAAAAAATCAGAGTTTCAAAGGATCATTATCATCCCTAAAGCCGTTTTATAGAACCAATGCAAAATAGCGAAATGATTGCTATTTTTGTATCGCTTTATTTTTGCAAAACTTTTGGACCACATTATTTAACTCCTTCCACAGTGCGGACAAATAGCAAAATTGTGGAAAAAAATCAAAATTTCATTACTAATATAAATATATTGCTATTTATTCACAAAAAAAATTAAAATTAACCATAAACATTAATAAAATCACAACAAAATTAACAAATTTAACAAAAAATTAACAAACCTCGATTTTGATGAAACTTTGTATACTTGTTTGTAGGACCTTCTTATGAATTCCACCATCCATAGTACGTGCGACTTTTGCGTTTTGAGGGAGAAATTAACCCTTTTGTCCGAGCCGCCCCTTTTACTTTTGCTCGGAAACGATTAGAGATTTCAAAAAAATGTTCAAGCTAACATTACACTATTTTTTGAGGCTTATAAACCATTACCAAGAAATGTAAAAAAAAAAACAAAATTTTTTCAATACCCCCCAAATTTTTTGAAAATTTTGATTTATTTCTGGATCAGTAAAAGCGTTTTTTTATTATGAATCCAACGCTATGTATGAGATTATGATTATCATACAGGATGTAATATTGTAAAATTGTCGCTTTAGTAGTCAATATTTTTAATTCTTTAGGAATTTTTTTCTCATAAATAATAGAAGTTACACCCATATGTTATTTAACACAATATTCTTCATTTTGGCCGATTTTAACTTCCAATTGCGACCCTACACCAACAGTACGGTCCCTTATTAAAAATGATATAAAACCGAACGTTTCAAGTATTTGCAAGAAAACATATAAGTTTCTTAAAATATAACAAATAATCTATCCAAATATGTTGAGAACTCAGGATATTTTTTGCCGTTTTGCCTGTATGTTTGTTTAAAGATAAAGATTGTGTTATGGATACAAATGATTATATTATGATTATGAATGATTATAAATGACGATATTATGGATACATGATTATTTATAACAATTTCCACGCTGACACACATTTTCTACGATAGAAATCTGCCTCACATTTTGATATATATACTAATATTGAATTTTGTCCACTTATTCCGCACTGTGCCTTTCGTCAAACAATTATAGCTTACCCCAATCTTTAGAATCACCCTATATACACTGGGTGAGAAGGGAAAGGACAGGCGTATACGGATCAGACGCGTAGGACAAAGGACGAAAAACGCGGAATTACCGCCATCGAGTCAGTGGCGCGCTATGGCGCATCCCCGCCACGCTGGGTTATACCTGAGTAATGCAGGTAATCACCATTATTTTTAAATCTCATTAACGCCTCCGTGTGTGTACATTATTCTCCGCGGCTGAGCAAACACACATGGGGCCAATTTGCCATCTCGCTCAGCTTCCCTCTGCTCTCCCGTTCATCCCATAATTTTCACCCTCCTTTCATTCACTCGCTATGTCCGTTTCTTATTTTTCTCGCGCCCCACTCCTTCCTTTATTTTTCCACGGTTTTTGATCGTATCCGCGCGCTTATTGTCTCTGTAATCTTTTTCTCGCCTTTTCATCGACTTCGCGTGTTCCCTACGTTTTATATTCCGTTTTTCGTGTCCACTTTTTGTCGTTGCTGTGCTCAGTTTCATTCTTACCACCCCTTTTTAATCTCGCTTTATCCTTTCATCGGGATGCTTACGATTATCTACGATCGAGGCGAAGTTAGAAACAGTTATTTAGTTGAACCTCAGCTTTTTTACGTATGTGAGGGATAATGATGTCAAATTAGACGAGCACACTGACATATGTTAATAGTCAAGTCAATATTGTCATAAAAGATTATGAATCGTGTTGTTTTGGTTAAAACAGAAATTTTAAGGAAATAAAAATATATCGAGACGTCCGTTATTACCATGCATACTTCACTTTGCATGTAACTGTTTTGAAATTTAACCAACAGACGGCGTGGCATCCGAGGTTCACTTTCATAAAAGATGCACAGCTTATAAAAATATTATTTTCTATATTTTTCTATACAATGATTAATTATTAGTACATGGTCAACTACTGGCACCTTTACCTTAAGTAATGTATTTTTATATTTAATTTGAACCCACGCTCACACTATTCGAAAGAAATTTGTTTATTACTTTTTTTATCAACTTTTGAGTACTTGTAAGTAATTATTTAAAAAAATTAATGAATACATACTGATTTTACCATTCTGCTTTTCCCCGTTAGTCTTATTGTAATTCATTGCATACAAATTATTTTCTCTCATTACTGAGAGAATTTAAATCAAACCGAACACTAATTACTCAACTCTATTAATTATGGTATGGCATGTTCGTAGAGACTGGATTCCTCAGTTGTTATTTTACTTACATTAAAAGCTTTGACATTTTATGACTACTGTCAGAAGTGAAACAATTTAAAACTATAAGAACATATTACTTAGTCTTTAGAGACAAGAATAACACTGTCTAAAGAAAGTATTATTTTTTCAGACATAGTTTATTTTTTGACATATCAAACGTAATACGTGTTAATTAATAATCGCGAAGAAATTCCATTAGATTACAGAATCTTTCAAAAATAATAAGAAGGTTCATTAAAAACTAAAGGTGAATCAATCTTTTATAATATAGTATTAAAATATGTGTGATGGAATGTAAATATTATATTTCTTGACACAAGATCGGCTACACAAACTTTTTTAGCAGCAGAAATACTCTATCCTCTTCACATTTTCTGCACAAGTTTTGCCTCAGTTCTGTAGCTTTTCGTCCCCTTTTTATCCCTTTTATTCCCTCCTCGCCCTTGCCACCCCAAAACAGAGTATTCCGAACGCGTTCACTGGTTCAGGGGTTCGCTTGTAACAGAGGGGAAGCGACCGAATCTCGTTGTTTAATACAAGTGCAACGATATTAAACGCATAAATCTTGATAATGAGTAACCGGTGGTTCAGCAATAAAAGCCACGACGCGCTGATTGGTAATTTTCGAATTACCGCTTCGAAATTGAATGTAGTCATCCACTCCCAGGATGAAAACTTGCTTCTCGATTATTAGAACCGAGGCTCGCGATCAGCGGTTTTCCAGTTCAATTGACTTTTCGGTAGTTCCGCGCCCTGGTTATCGTTTAAATTGACATTAACCAATGTTTATGTTATGGATTATATATATTAACTTAACTATATTTTGTTGATAGCATTGTTGTGATTTGATTATATTTTGTTATATATTATTGTTGTAGTTTTACTATATTTCGATCTTGTATTATTGTACCGTTAGTGAATTATATTTTTGCATTTGTTGTCGTTACTTGAAATGTATTTGAGAATGACCACAAGAATGGCCAAAACACAGAATTGCTCTGAGTAATAAAAAAATCATATTTTCTAACAAACTATAAGACAATATTCGTTAAATAAAAAAGAAAAGTTTAATTATTTCTTAAAAATAAGAATGTTTCGGTTTGGTTCAAACTTGTTCTTTATTTATTCTTTCAAATAAAAATTAGCTCGAATCATTAAATATTGATAAATTTTTTTAATCATCATATAAACCTGAACCACCAGGTTCCTATTATTTATATTTTATTGTTTCCTTGTATCTAAGTATACTAAAATGTTATCTCCAAATTTCACTTGTGAGTTCATAAAAACTATTAATTGAATTTTGTATGTGGAAATACACTGCTTCAAACAATTAGTGGGACACTTTTTCAAACTGTCGCAACTAGCGGAGTTTTCAACCGATTAAAATGAAACTGTGTGAGGAGTACTTTTGAAGTGTCCCCTAGGCGTGTGTAAAGTTGCATTGGCGAGGGTTGACGCGAAGGGGTTAATTCACCCCCTCGAAGGGGGGCGCGTCGAAAAACGTCACTTCTAAAAGTGCCAGAGATGATAGAAGGGGTTGAAAAAATTAAAAAAACATTCAGGGCGACTCTGTTTGATGCCCTCTACAAAATGCACCCCTTGAAATTACTCTCGGACAAACCCACCCCTCATAAACCCCCACCCCCTCTAAAATCAACAATTTTTGGACGACGGTCTCGATTTTGGGCCCGATGCATTCTCTGGACTCCCCTGATTCAGAAAATGCCATCACCCATACCGTGCACCCCATAGGCACCCCTTGGGGGGGTGGAACAGCTCTCAAATTTTCAACCCCCTTCGTAAGGGAACACTTCCACACATCGGAGGGCGATAAAATACACCATATTTGTTCTCGATATGTTAAGGTTGATTGCCGAGAAGGTCCCGTTTCGAACACTGCCCCTGGAGCTAAAGGAAGTGGCCCCAGAGTTAGGAGTGGTCCACCCCCAAGTGTAAGGGTTGAAACGTTGTCACGGTGCGTGGATTACATGTCCTACAGTCTAGGGCATCGTGCTGACACAGTTTTGATGTCTTTTTCCTACGTGAATGGCAATAAAATACAAAAATGTCGTTTTTGGGGGAAAACCTACCCCCAACTTCAGGCCCATCTGCAGGGTGAACGAGCAATCCCACGCCAACGCCGTTCATGGTATCGGATGCGCGAATGCTTTATTAACAGATCCCCAAAAAATCAGATTTTTTCAATTACGCTTTCGTTGTCAAATCGGAGTAGATTTGAAAGAGTAATAAGTGGCCCGAACGGAGCCGGCATTCAGAAGTAGAGTGAGGACCTGCACCCGTACGTGGTCAGCCCATGTCTGATCTAGTAGGGCGTGCAGTAGGGTATATAATTTTTGTAACTATAATAAATACAATTTTACAACTTTTTGTGGAATTTTTAATTTTATATTTTTGTATGTTTCTAGACAAACATAAATAAAGCCGTGAATGAAAAATGTTTAAGAAACAAATTGATCGATGCATTGTGTATGCAAAAATAAAATATATATAATATAAAAGTAGGTAATATTTGCGAATTTTTTATATATATATATATATAAAAAAAAAAAAAACTGTTGAACGGGTTTATTTGAAATTTGCCAAGATATTTCATTGTACCCTTAAGTATTATTAAAAATTTTTATGAGGCTGTTCAAAAAAAAATGTGTATGTGTAGAGCGTCGATCGCAGAATGCTGAGAAAAAACGGATCGTGCTGGCGTTGAAGGAAAGTGTCCTACGGTTTATCTGAAAGACAAAAAAAAATAGGGATTCTTAATCTGCATGAACATGGCTATCTATGGAACTAGAACAATTCAGAAAAATGGAAACCTGTTAAAATGGCAGCCTTTTGTAAGGAAAAATTCAAATTTCGTCCAAAAATCGCAAGGAATTATTTAAATGAAAAAAGAACGGTAACAGATACAGCCATAATCCTAGTTCCATATTTAGTCAGGTTCGTGCAGCCTCATAACAATTTTTAATAATACTGAAGGGTACAATGAAAAAACTTGACAAATTTCAACTAAATCCGTTCAACAGTTTTTTTTTCCAAAATTCGCAAATATTACCTACTTTTTCAGTCCTACATGGCAGAACCCTTAAGTGTATTTACAAAGGTCGATGTTTCTTCGCGCTTGGCGTACACCACAATAATTATCGAGGCGTGTAACGAATCTCGATGGATTTGCGTATCCGCAGCGCAAACGGTAGGTACGTATTACGTTTCACGGATACGTACTTCCGGGTTAGCAATCGTTTCTCCCGTGTTCGGCAGATGACCAAGCAAGCAAGCAAGCAAGGAAACAGCCAGGCAATGAGGCGAACCGGCAAACAGGGTAAAAGTGGAGTGGGGTAGCATGCGAGCAACCAAGTAACAAGGATCAGCGTAAATGCAAGAGCGCGCCGGAGCTTTATCCGGTTAATTAACTGTCGGGAATTGCTGGCTTCTACGATACGCATCAATTTACTGCCAATTTCCAGCAATATTCTCAATTAGGATTGAAAGCGTCCACGCAAATTGTTACGGCCTCCGCCGACTCAATCAGGAGCTGATCGCTATGCCAGAAATTCACGCGCCTCCCCCTCCCTCTCTCCCTCCCTCCCGTGATTTCGATTAATAAATCCACCATTTCTCCGGCTCGTGTCGGCGGGGACACGTGATTTGCTTTATGTCATGCGGAATTTACTCTGCTGCCCCGAACTATGTTTATCTTTCCCGCGGCGGCGCGATTAAACGGGGTCTCTGGAAGAAGAGACATTATGCGATCGCGTGTGCCGCTCTGTGCGTCTACGTATTACCGTCGAATACGTTCATTAGGGTTAACGAGTTCAGTTTTGAAACGATTACTGGCCGCCATTGTGTAGGAGTAAATCGCGGTTCGTTTGCGTGTTTTCGTTTTACCGTGGTATGCTGTCTGTTTGATAAGCATTGGGTGTGACGTACTTCTCTTCTTTTGGTTTTAAACCCTTAACCGTGGAATGTAATGGGGTAGGTATTTTCCTTTTCCTTTTGGATATATTTCTAGAAGATGGAAGCATTTTGTTATTCGTACTTTCGGGTGGGAAAAGAAATATTTAATAGCAAACATGAATTTGTATGGAGAGACCTATTTTCATGATTGGAGTACGTCAGAAGACGATTGCAGTCTGTTTGCAGCTCATTTCTTTGGTATGCTTTGCGTTTGTTGAGTATCGAAACTACGGTATCTTTCCTCTTTTCGTTGTTCAATTTAAAGCCTTGGAGTTTTATAGCATGACAGGTTTTTTTCATTCAACTTTGCCCTAGCTATTTCTAGGAGATTCTACAATTTTGTTATTTTTACCTTCAGGCAAGAGAAGACTTATCCGATGGCAAATATGAATTTGTATGAAGAGGTTTGCTTTACCTTTACGTTTGAAGTTCTACACTGACCTATTTTCATGATTGGCGCACGTCAGAAGACGATTTCAGTCTGTTTGCAGGTCATTTCTTTGTCTCTGCTTTGGTATGCTTTACATTTGTTGAGTATCGAATAGCACTATATCTTTCTTCTTTTCGTTGTTTAACTTTAGACCCTAAAATCCTACATTTTAACTACTTCTATTAAATGATAATCCTTTATTTATTTTTTTTATAGTTTCAAAAAGAAGAATACCTATTCATTGGCAGATCTCAATTTATTTGAAGAAGTTTGTATTGTACATTTTCTTGATTTCGTGGAACAATCGGAATAATTTTATTTTTCAATTAAACAAAAGACAATATTTTGGTCACTGATTACTCGCTTCAAATTTTATAAAAGGAATATCGTGAGAAGAAAAGATAAAATCGAAATGGTAACGAAGTAAAGAATAACTGAAGTAATGCAAACTTAAAAGACAATTAAACATATAACTCCATAAATACGGAAACAATAATAGATAATTTATTAAAAATGTGTTAGAATCACATACGAAAACAAAAAGAGGATTATATTTGAAATATTCTACGCTACAGCCAGTGAAGCCTAACAATTAATCCACAGATTGTCATTGTAAGCTTGATCATAATTATAATGAACATATTAACTGGTTTAAATGCAATCAATTGAACGATTTGAAAACTTATTCCTTAAAAACCATTAATAATATTGAATTAAATTCGATTAAATTTTACTCGCACGTGATTAAAAATATTGATAAAGAGATAGACACACTATAAATAATACCAATTACCTCGATTCGATTATATTAACTTACAAAATTCCCGGTTTTATTAAACGCGCATTTGATTGTTCTTTCTACAAGTTAGAAGTTTAACGCGAGTTTGAAACTCCAAAGGTTGTAAAAATATAGGTCGCTGAATCTATCTATTTCCTCATAGGTGATCGAACTTTCTGTTGGCCAATGCTAACGATTTAAAAAGTTCGGTAAAACTGGAGCAGATATCCGAGCGGCAGCGAGTCTGTTAAATATGGCAAATGTAAGCAAACGCTAAACTCGAAACTACCGCGAAACGTTTTCCACGAAAAATTTATATCGTACGAGCCGAAGCTATAACAAGTTCTTGTTTATTCCGCGCGCATCAGTAAACAACAGAATTTCGTTTCAGTCGAAATATAAACATCCATCGATGGGACAGAATAGTATGCCGAAAACTATGTTAGTCCTTTTGCACACGTATCCTTTTAATTAGAAAAATTTTGTCACAGGTAACTGCAATTTTACAGGGCAAGTAAATAAAAGTGTAAAATTGCATAGTACACAGAGTTTAAATGCTTTGCGTTGTACCAACAGTACTAATCACACATAGTTATTTAAAAGTATCGCGAAGTATTAATGTTATTAAAAGGATAAATTCTGTTTATAAAAATAACAAGAGGAATGCTTTATGAATACCAAGTTTATAATTTTACGTTCATATTTATGATTGAAGATAAAGTATGATTGTATGTAAGAAAAATGGTGGAACGAACGTAATTGTTATTAATGTTTAATCGTATACTGAATACTGAATACTGAATACTGTTACAAGTAGTAATTACAAGTTACAAGTGTTAGAAGATTTATTTCGTCTCGTGCGCATCACTAATTAAGATAGATAATAAGTTTCTATTGTATTTTACTTAAAAACTGGATAAGAAAAGAAGACTGAGAGCGGTACATAGTACTGTGATGAATGTTTTATTAAGAAGAAAGTGTTGATGCAATAACTATGGCTGTATAATTGAAACACTTGAAATAAATACTGATACTGACCGAACGAACCCTTGCGAGACAGGATATAGGAAGAATTTACCGGATGTCACAAATGAGGATGAAAGTTTAAAATAATGTTATTTTGAAAGCATTGAATGAAAACAGAAAATAAATAACATGGATATAGTGGTTACACGTTGTTGTCACAAGGCTATGGTAGAACATAGAGAAAACATTTAAAGAAACATTTAAAGTTATGTTATCTTGCAATTCATAACACTGGTTTGCCAGAGCTTTTAATACGCAGTGTACCTACAGCTCATCGGTCACTTACTTTCTAGCAATTTTATCGAAGCGAAAGATGCTTCGAATTTCCGTCGTCTAGACTTGTTTCGACTTCGACGAGCCACGAAAGGGATGTCGACGAAGTCAAAAGAAAATAGGGGAGACAGAGACACGGACAACATCGGGTAAAAGAAAGCAGAGAAAAAGTAGATTCCGAAGGAGGGGAAAAGTCGCAATGGAAGGTATGTAGTTCAGTGAAACGGTGAGACGTGAATCGTTCCTGTAAATAGTGACTGATAGCCACAAACGCAGAAAGGGAACAGTGGTGGCTCGTAATTTCGTATCGGGCATTCAGAGGTTGAGAAACGAATGGACACGGATAGCGGCTGAATGGAACGAAATATGGGACAGCCGTAACGAGGTATAAAAGACGAAAGAAACCGGGAAAGCTGGTCAGAATTTCACGTACCGCGCAAGTGGATTACCGTTCGGTTCAGCGGACCGTAGAATTGCTGTTTGTTTTCGAAAGACGGAGATGATGAGATAGTGGATCCTCAATTATCCGGGCTAACTCGAGAACACGATGATGAATCTTTTTCGGATAATGACTGTATTTTTAAGGGATATTCCAAGGGCTTGTATTTTTTTTTATTAACGCACTCACGACTGGCAAGTACAAAGAAATGTTGAAACTGGTTGCTGCAAATATCTGTCGTTTAGACGAAAATAAATATTAGAAAATTTTGTTTTGAAATATCAATACTTTGTAAATAAGTGACGTTTAAGATTAAGGGATCTTTTTGGTGTGACGATCAAAAAATTAAGCATACTTTAGTCGTTGTTTTCAAAATGTATAAAATAAAGAACGATTCCAATGTTTCTTTTACTAATAATATCAAATTATTTTTGTATGAACTTTTTAAAATTTGTATAAGCTTTAAACATATGGCTTTGAGGATCAGACTGTAAATATCTCACACAAGTCATAAGTTTCGTAAACCAAACCGTGATTTCTTTTTTTAATCAAGAAAGTTATTTTTGTCTAGAAGTGTATCTCTTATTTTTAGAGGATTAAGCGGCGAAAGCTGAAAGACAGTAAGTTGTTGGACAGTCAGTCATCGAGAGCCTATTAACGTGCAAGGATTTTTATTATCCATCTATATTAAATATATTCTTGTTTTTATTTATAGTAAAGACCTACTTCACTTCCGCCTGATCCGTCGATCCCGTATCCTACATACATAATGCATCTACCATATGTTTTATTAACTAATATAATAATATTAATATTACAAAATAAACGTTGCGTAACATATCCACACCGACATTCGGAAAAGTCACACATAAAAAGTCACCGCTTGTACCAATAATATGTACATAAAAATCTATACACACACGCTGTCAAAGTCAAGCAGTGAACTTAATCGTGCCAACGCTCATGATTTCAAAGTCGTGTGATAGTTTTCGGCGACGATCAAACGCGTCGCGGAGCTAATACGAGCCATTTCCAGCTAGCGAGCTGAATCGTACGAGGAACCAACATAATTAATTCCCTCCTTCCCAGCGCGAACTCGTACATCGTCCTTGGAACAAGTGGCATATATCTCAAAAGTTTAATCCATCTTGGATGCATAGCTCCGCTGGTTTAGGAGACGTCACACCGGTGTAGGCGAAGCCAGAAACCGGCAGCCGCACAATTGGAGTGCGATGCTCAGTTGATTAAACGCAGCCTGAACTGTTGGTGCATAACACGGGAGAAGCCAGGAAACAGCCAAGCCAAGACAGCGTTTCCTAGTCACTCGTTTCGTTTGGAACGCCACCATTTCTATCCCATATAGTCATCCGCCGGTTGTCCCGGCGACGACGTCGCGTTTTATCCGCCATAATTTCGTGGTCCTGCTCGGGCCGGTAACTAAGAAGCGAGTGACGAACTTCGATGCTTATGTCGCGGTGACTGAATCCCTTGGCAAAACAGTGTAACCATTCGTTTGTGTTACTCTAGAACGTGTAATCGTCAGGAAACACGGATTTCTTCAAAAATTGAAACACTATCGTAGTATTTTCCATTTTTTTTATTCGCTTGATTCAAAGTTTAAATTTAAGATAATCAAGATTACTTTTAAAAAAGTAATGAAGATATTAATAATTACAAACCTTTTGTGCTACATTTTTTTATTTATAGTGAAAATATTGTTGTATTCCAACAGTTGTAGTCCAACTTTTGAAAAATATATATAAATCCTACAAAACTCACAGGATTTTTTTTGAAACTTTGTAGGTAGTATTGTGTTAGTTTAAACTAATACCATTAAACATATCAAAGGACTTTATTTAGGAACGGAGAAATTATGATAAAAAATATGTTACACTGTAGGGTTATCCTTGCAGTTCTGCAAACTTACGTTGTAACAAGATAATTTTTTTAGTTTGTAGCATTTATCTGTACTTTAGGACTTCACTGTACCTTGCAAAAAGTTCGAATAACTCCTAAATAGCATAACCCGATAGAAAAAATGCAGACTTCTTTTTTCTTCAAATTGCTTCAGATCATTAGAAAAAAAAAAGTCAAACATTCAAATTTTAAAGAAAAAATAGTTAAGCGTTCCCAGTAATGGATCCCATCCATTTTGCATTAACGTTTTTATAAGTACAAATAAATACGTAAAAAAATAAAAAAGAAGTGTCTCGACACAATGAAAATTGATAAATTTACGCGCATTTGAAGAATTACAAAATTCTTCTGAATAATTTTGTTGCGGTACATCGGTTGGCTGGAGTATCTTCAACAAATTTTAACATCCAGGGCTTTGCTAATCCCTCTAAAGTCTGTGGCAGACGAATACACCAAGGTACATACACACGAGCACGTGTGACACCTCGGTGGAGTAGTTGACTGCTACCCTTCCCTCTTCGTGGCAGCGAAGTGGCCGGATTTGCCGAAAGTGAACTACCTCCCCTTAAAGCTGATGCTCCTAAAAACAACTAATCGCTCTCGAAAGACCCCTTCCGCGACCATAAAAATATCCAATATGCATTTTACGAGGAAAAGAAGCTGCCAGGGGATGCTGGCTGCTACGGATAGGCAAGCTCCTCCTTCGTGTGCCTCTTTCGAGGCTGTAGCCTCGCCGACATAAAAGTCTTGATTAAAATTTTAACCGGCTACCTGCGGACCGCCCTCGACCCCCTGGTCCTCGTCTCTTAAATTCATATATTCCTAGCTAACTGGCAAGTATAAAAATAATGAATATACATAAAAGTTCTCGGAACCGTCCCATCGTCTCACATGCGCGGGAAAGGTAATTGAAGTAGCCGGGAGTCGTGTCTTTCTTGCCCTCCTGTTCTCGGATTAGCTCATGCCTGAAGCAGCGCTAGTTGAAACAATGATGATTCTTTGCTTCTGGACGATTAGCGTTCATACGTGTCACGGTTTCCTGTAACGAGTTTTATTTGAATTTCGAGGACCGTGGAATTTGCATCGGGGAAACTAAAGAGGTTTCTAAAGAGACGATGTAATTTAGAAAAGAGTAAAGTTACGGTGCTATGGTATGTACATAATAAATGACGCTCGAGGAATTTTGTTATTTAATCCAGTGTAGTCTGCAGGAGCATGTTGTTACGTTTTCTATTAATTTTGTGGCCCTTTTAATATACTAATGAAACATACTTTGGCGAATGTATGTAACGGTAAGGGGAATAACGACATTTGAAAATTGCCTGTAAATTAATATTAGCTTGAATTATGTAGACGGTGAAGAGTACTTGCAAGACAAGCATGTAGAAAATGAGAGACAATTCGAAGTATATTTTAGTTTTCTTTGTGCATACTTTATTTTGAAAACATTTTATATTGAACTTTTAGTGAAAATCAAACAAAATTTATTCCTCGTTATAAATTTATGTAACAAAGTATTCATATTCTGCTCCCTATAGCTTAATGTAAATTATAAATATTAGCATTCTTTTTTCTGTTATCTATTTTTAACAATTATGTTTCATTAACGTTGCAGGTGTCAAAGAAAAAGACTAAGAAATTACCTGTAAATATTATAACTAATTTTGTATGTGCAAGCAAATATTGCAATTAATATTTGTAAAATTTGTATACTAATTTGTACAAAATATTTGGAATATTTTGTGTAAGATATGCTTTTATAATTAGACATGTGAAGAATATATGTTTAATTTGATGAAATATTATTGCAGATATAGAAAGAAGTTCAGAAATGATTGCATCGTGTTCTACTCATCGACAGTGTTAAACTTGTAAAAGAAACTATCAATCGGAACTTAACCGTTCTCTTGGAAAATGTATTTAAAGTTCAAATTTAAAGTCATACATTTAATATGTGCAATATGTAGAACTTTCCAAATAGATATTTAAAGAAACAAAATATATACATGTCGAATTGAATAACCTACTCCTTTTTCGAAGTCGGTTAATAAAATAGAAATTATTTAACAATCTTGTTATGGATCTTCATCTATTTCTGCAAAGAAGCTTCTATTGGTTCTTAAGATTCTCGTTTTATTTAACTTCCATCATTTTGAAGATCAAATTTTGTATGACTGTATCGTGTTCTACTTGTAAAAGAAACTATGGGTCAGAACTTATCGTTCTCTTAGAAAAATGTATTTAAAATTCAAATTTAAATTCATACATTTAATATGTACAATATATAGAACTTTCCGAATAGAGGTTTCATAAAATAGAAATTATTTAACAATCTTGTTATGAATCTTCGTCTATTTCTGCAAAGAAGCTTCTTCTATTGGTTCTTAAGATTCTCGTTTCATTTACCTTTATATAATATCAAATTAAATTGATTGAAGATTGTGCGTGCGAAGATTTGACAGATCTATAACGCCTCAAAAGTGATATAATATTGTTTAAAGTTGTGCCTCACAGTGTGGAGACAGAGAGGCCACACTGACAAATAACAGGCGAGTATAGGTCCACGGGAGTGGAACAAAGGGGATGTACATTCCGACACAGTGAAACTCTCTTCATCGGTCTCGAAGGAAATTGGGGTGGAGTGACGCGGGGTTGGTATCGTATGAAACGAAAAGGTAAAGGGGAACGTGCGCCCGGCCGCTCGAGCAGGAAGGGTCTCTTTAATGAATCCAAAGTAGCTGCTGTTTCGTTTCGCCTTGGCGGGTACGCTGCTCGCGAAATGTCCTAATCTGCAAAATGTCCTAAAGTGCTGATGCGGAAGACCGTATAAATTCTATGAGCCGTGAGCACCCCCGAAAAAGCTTGGGCGTCACAGAGTAACGATCCGGCTCTGTGCGTACCTACGTGTGCGTACCGTAATTGAGAGAGTAAGAGACGATGGAAAATTGAGGGGTAAGAGACGGTATGAGGGGTGAGCGATACACAAATTCACGCGGTGGAATTATTTTTGAGGGAAATTGATATTTCGGTCGGGAAGAAATAACTGAAACGTTGAAAAGATGTGTGAAAAATTAGGAAAAAATGAGAGAAAAATGAAATTCAAATGGTTGGGTGAGAGTAAAAAATTTCAAAGCCGGAGAAAGGGATGGCAAATGCGCTAACGTAGAGGGTAGCAAAGTGCCGCGTTAGGCCTTTAACCGTGATAAATTTAAATCCACTGAAATTTGTCTTGTATTTAAGGCTCGCGTCTCTGTACCCAAGCCAGATCGTCTCTCAACGCCCTTCGCAAGGGACTTCGAATTAACTGGAACGAGGAAAAAGGGTTCCGGTAATTAAATAGCGACGAGCGTGAAATCCATTTATGCTCCGGTAGCGGTACTCGTTACGCGAAAGTTCGACCACGATACAGATTGCATTAATGATGTGAAACGAGCGATTGTCGACAGTGAGACTGATTGATGCCACCATGTATCTTTCCGTAACGTTTTTCGAACGTTTTTTAGTCTTTTGAAGCTTATTGTTATGCGTTTATAGAAGCTTCTAATAGCAAGATCAAAATGATCAATGATGCAATCGTTGTGTATCAATATAACTTAGAGCTGATTAGATTTTGTTCTAATTCGGTCCCGTAGTTTTTTAGTTTTTTTAAGAAAACTTAACTCAATAACGCAATCTAGATGGGAGAATATAAATTTATGAGTGAATAACTAAACGGAAATAAATAATATATATACATATATTATTATTATTATTATTATTATTATTATTATTATTATTATTATTATTATTATTATTATTATTATTATTATTATAATATTTATGCGTATATAGTACATGTATATATATACAGAGTGTTTCATTTTAATCCACCACCACGGATAACTTAAGAAATGTGCATCGGATCAAAAAACATCTCGTTTTATTAATAAATTACTTTGTTTCTTCTGCCATTAATTATAAACATACAGTTATATGTATAATTAGTCTACGTCGACCTTGGTAAATTTAGTATTAAAATAGAAAATAAAAAACTTTGAAGCGAAAGAGATCTACTTAACCTTCCTCTAGCTTCCAGCACTCTATCTTACGCTTTTCATTCACTACCATGGGTAACAAACTTGCGATAAGTTCCATTTGGACGGCAACGTTCAGAAACAGCCGACGATCAGTCACGAAAGTCCTAAAAGCCATTTCTTTTGCGTTTGGTACGCTTTCTCCTCGAGGACCCCGCTCGCAAGTTTCCGTGCCAGTTTAGTGCCACGCGGAATAACGCTGCGTCGAGGTTTACGAGGCCGACAGAAAAGTTCGGTGTATTAGCACGACGAAATGAGTTTTGCGAACGTTTTCCCCCCCCCCCCCCCCCTCCCGTGCAAGATCGAGTGCTGTAAAACAGAAGGCAGGCTTAAGGATTGCTGGAGTGCTGTTCTGTTTACGCGTGCAAGCTCCCCGAGTGATATTTACCTGACGTACAGGCGCAATAAAGCGACGACGCCAAGTGCTCCCACTCGCGAATAAGAATCGGGAATGAAAGAATTTCATTATTTTTCGGGTTCGTCCGTGTTCCGCGCTGGAAACAAATGGTTCGACGTAGAACTGAATTTCCATCTTTATGAAGATGCGGTGTTATAAGTTTGTTGGAGCACTGAAAGAACGTTCGTTTTCTCAGCGTGCCATTTGTTAAATTGGACGAGCCGACACGGTGCCGTGCTTGCAACAATATCATTATTTACTACAACCAATAGTTACGATTGATTATTTTTAATGATATTATTGTGGAATATTTTAAGATTTATTATTGTTCATTTTTTTGTTCGTCTTGTATATTTCTATAGGCATTTTTCACAAGTATCTCGTTTCGTTTCAGCCGTTAATAGCTTTCCATTATTTTTTTTTATTACCTTTATTATTCGTCTTTCATCTTCAAAACCTGTATTTATATTTGCAATATTGCATTTAAATACAATGTTCTATCTAAAGTCCATCGTGCAATATTATACTTATTATTATTTACTTTTTTGCTCGTCTTATTTCATTCCGCAATTATTTGTTTTGTTTCAACCATTTTTCTTTTACTTTGTCTAATTATCCTTTCTATATACATCTCTCATCTTTGAAACCTGTATTTATGTTTTCAAAATTATATTTTAGGTTTATCCTCGATGAAATTTCAGTTAATAATTCATTTTAATTTTAATAATGAAAAAGATAATTTTGTTTCTTACACATATCTAATACTTATCATCCGATTATAATCCCAATCACACATTGCAACGAATAAATCAAACGTTTTTTATTGGAATTGATAATGACGTCCAGCAAATAACATTAGATACTCTTATTTAAACTAATAATAAGAATTCTTTGAATTATCAAGGTGAATATTTCATTTTCAACTTACCTAGTGAATTTGTGGAATAAATAAATGTCCAACTTCTACTCTTTTCTTTTTATTAGAAGGATAATAGTACTAGTGTTCTTCATAAATTTTTATTTGTATTATAATGTAGACAATACAAAATTGAATATTTGACGACTAACAGATATCAAAATCAGCAAATATGCACGAATTGGAATTCTTACGTATATTACATGAATTTCAATTATTCGATAATTGTGAATCTATACTGTAATTTGAGCAAATCAAAATTAATTACGTGAATTCTATAACTGTGTACTATAAATTGACTTGATAATTAATGTAATAATTAATATTACGAAAATTAATCAAATGTAGTATAATTTACTAGCTACCATTTTCTTGTTTCAGGTAAGACAATTATTTAATCTTCGGCAGAGATTTATGAGAAATGTCTATAATAGCTAACAATGACAAGTAAAAATGGTAAGTGTTGTAATTAAGTGTTACTACATTTAAACATTTTTAGACTGTATTCGTTGCTTACGTTTGTCACTATAACCGGTTTATTCGGCAGCATTTGTACATGAGAATTTTTGATAATGTTCAACAAATAATATTAAATGTTTTATGTATATTAAAAGTATTTCTTCAATGCTTTATCGCTAAATTTGAAGTATTATAGACAAATATTTGTGTGTTATGTCAATGTATGTTTGGATAACAGCTGAATTAAACGAATCTCGCGGAAGCACATTAACAGAATTGTTTGATATTCATTACTGCATATCGAATCTCATTCCATCTCTGGATAGAACGTTCGATTTATTTTAGATGAATACTGCACCCACTGTTTGTATTTATGTCGCCCATGTAATTGTTAATCATTTATTAATTGGGTTTCTATAATTAGTGAAATTTAAAAAAGGATTTCCTGTAATAACTCATCGGTTAGTGAAATCCTGCGTATGCATTGAGAGTTCTATTTAATGCTTTTAGGTAAAAATAAGGCAGTCTCGAAAAACATGTTAAAATTGATTACGTGTTTCAACGTAATTTAGGAAGTAAAATATAACTATCTACCATGTTACAGTTAATTTTTAACGTAATATTAACATTCAATACCCAATGGCATATAAAGTGCATATAAAATCATGGAAAGGAAAACAATAGAAATTTATTTTACGTTTCGATTCTGTTGCGATTCTTCTTCAGATTTTATTCGCATAAATAATCACTAAAATTAGAGTGAAAACTTCGTAATTAAAATATCAGTGATTTCAATGAATCAATTGTTTCATTTTAATAACCACTTATAAAAATAACATTCTCTGAAAGATTCAGAACGTAGTCGAAATGTATTCTATTGACTATTTTCCCGCGAATGATTAATACTACTTTATATATGAAATAATAAAGTAGATTCATCACTCTTTCGGTAGAAATTGAATGCAACCGTAACAATTGTATTAATTTAAAAACGATCGATAAGCACAAGTTTGGTATAGATGTTGGTTTCGACATGTATAGTGCAACGATTACATATCAACGCGTATCGCTGGTGGCAAGGTACACAGAAAAGTTGATTGCAATCTTCTAAAGCCACAGCTCTATCAGCGCTGACACCGTTGAAGGATCGTGCAAATTTGTTCGTGCACATACGAACGAATGCGTTTTGACAAGTCCCCGCGGTTTGAGCGTGTTTGCAGAAGTCGCGTATAAAGCCGATTTAGTATGCGTAAAGTCAACGCGACCGGATAAAATGTTACCGTGAGGTCATGATGCGATACGATGAGCCGAAACGCATTTACAGATTAAAAGCACCGAGGGGGACGAGTGCCAAAATTCAGATTTTTCCATAATTACGTGCCACGCGCCGTTGCCAATAAACGTAAAAAAGGCAACGTGTCAACATATCCCCTTTGATATATTTGCATATTTAGTAAATGTGTAATAAATATTATTTACATTTTATCGTATGAGTTATTGGCAGTTGTAGTTGTCCGTAAGTTTCAATTTGTGTAATTTCAACACTCTTTTTCGTATTTTCACCCTACAATTGAATTGGCAATTTATATTTAATAACATTACATTTTTTAAATTCATTCAATTTATGTATGATTTTACGTAATATCGTAGAAATTCTAAAAAATATAAAAAGCAAATAATAAAATCACAGAAGATGGTGATCATTTCAACTTATAAAAATAAGGAGGAACAATCTCTTTCTCGAAACAAAAATACAATGTTAAAGCTTGGTAAAAACCTTACAAATGGTCCATCACTTTCTTTCTTATTTAAGTTAATGACATGGACATAAATTCCTTCATGTTCGAAAAGCAGCGCCGGGTGGATGTCTTGCTTCGACAATATAACGTGTATAATTATGAGTAAATTTTATCTTCCAAAATTGTCGAGAAAAGTAAATCTGTTTCAAATGGAATAAAATGTATTTATCTAATAATGTAATTAGTTTAAATTTTTATACAAAAGTAATATTGTTTCCTTTCCACCAGTTTCTTTACACAAAACTATTCGTTTACTGTAACAACAAGTCTCAAATGATATAGTTGCATACAACGGAAAACAATTAAATCAGACAGAAATGAACACTGAAATTTGTTCCTCGCATCCTAGACCTTCTCTGTCAATTTATATCTAGGGAATTGAACAAACAACTCATTACGGTTAATAAATGTGTTCAAAGTTTAATTCGCACCACTATTCTCGACGAGGCTTGAGATATCGCGTATCTGTACCACTGCGGCTACGTTAATAATTCGTCGAGTTTGACCACTGGCAGGAGTTCTAGAAACGCAATCTCCGCAAATACCAAGAGTATCTCCTGCTACCATGAATCTTAATTCCGCATCAACGAATCTGATTACACAGATTTTCCCTTACTCTCTAATTATGCACAGGCGAAACTTGCGTGTTTTCGGAGCAACATAGTTTGATTTAAACTTCACAATTCAGTGCAAACATTTTTTTTCTTTATGTTATAAATGTCTCTTGTTATAATAATTGGTATATCATTTTGTACAGTTTATATTTATCTATATTGCTTAATTTTTCCTTTAAATGGTATTATATACAGCACCGCTCAGATGTGGACACTTCCTTACTAGAAATAAATATCTAATAAATGGTACGAATCTATTAATGTCAATTATATCATTTATGTTTCGATATGTTTATGTTGCGAATATATTTTATTAATAGTTTTTTTTAATATCACATAAGTAATGATAGAAAACTATAGAGGTAACAAGATAATGTTAAGATTTCTTTTACCAAACTTGAATAGTATTAACTTCTTTTACTATTAATTTGTATCGGAAGCTATCATTTATTTTGTAATATTTCGTCCTAAATGTTTTTGATATACACTAACGATCAAAACTTCGTGGACAAATTTTTAAACGGTTCAAAAACTTTGAAGTTTTCAACCGATTGGAATTAAACTCCGTGAGGAGTAGTTTTGTAGTGTCATCTGGGCGCGTGTGAAGTTACATGGGCGAGGGTTGACGCGAAGGGGTTAATCACCCCCCCCCCTAAAAGGAGGGTGTAGAAAAACGCCTCTTTGAAACAGGCCAGGGATGACGGAAGGGGTTGAAAAATTCAAAAAAAACCTTTGGGACGACTGTCCTTGATGCCCTCTACAAAATGCACCCCTTGAAATCCCTCTCGGACAAACCCACCCTTCCCCAACCTTCCACCCCCTCTAAAATCTACAATTTTTGGACGACGGTCTCGATTTTGGACTTAATGCATTCTCTGGACTCCCCTGATCCAGAAAATACTATCACCCATACCGTGCTCCCCATAGGTGCCCTTTGGGGGGGGGGGGGGTGGAACAGCTGTTGGACATGTGATCCATGCAACGAAACAACGTTTCAACCCTTACACTTGGGGGTGGACCACTCTACCTCTGCCCTCCCCCCTTCAGCTCTGGGGCTAGTTTTCGAAACGGGACCTGTTCGGCATTCATCCTTAACGTATCGAGAACGAACATGGTGAATTTCATCGCCCTCCGATCTGTGGAAGTGCCCCGTTACGAAGGGGGTTGAAAATTTGCGAGCTGTTCCACCCCCCCAAAGGGTGCTTATAGGGTGCACGGTATGGGTGATAGTATTTTCTGGATCAGGGGAGTCCAGAGAATGCATTGAGTCCAAAATCGAGACCGTTGTACAAAAATTGTAGATTTTAGAGGGGGTGGGAGGTTGTGAGAGGGTGGGTTTGTCCGAGAGGGATTTCAAGGGGTGCATTTTGTAGAGGGCATCAAGGAGAGTCGTCCCAAAGGTTTTTTTGAATTTTTTAACCCCTTCCGTCATCCCTGGCCTGTTTCAAAGAGGCGTTTTTCTACACCCTCCCCTTATGGGGGGGGGGGTGAATTAACCCCTTCGCGTCAACCCTCGCCAATGCAACTTTACACACGCCTAGGGGACACTTCAAAAGTACTCCTCACGCAGTTTCATTTCAATCGGTTGAAAACTTCCATAGTTACGACAGTTTGAAAAAGTGTCCCGCTAATTGTTGGTAGTAGTGTAGAATTCTCCCAAAAGCTGTATTCAATTAATCGAACATGCCTATCATCGCCATCCCTTCAAGAGGATAATTACTCTACCACTCCTTTCGCTTTAAAAAAGAAATAACTGCTACGTCAATTAGACAGTCTTTCAAGAAAGCGTCTTTCGGCATTGCTATTATATTTAAAAAATTTTAATAAAAATTTCTTTTTTATCATGAACATGTGTATGATTTTCTCGTTGGTTTTCTCTCTTATAGCGATAAGCGTCTTTCACAGAAATGTTGCTATTGTTTGGAGAGGGATTTTTTTCCTTTCTTGTTTTCCCTATTTCCCTCTGTATCGGTCCATAAAACGGCAGTCTCACGTGATTCAGTAGCCGTGGTTGACGACGAATTTCCAGCGACGACGGAACAACGAAGTGCTATCCGCGACGATTTACGGATTCTGCGTCGGGACGCCTGGCGTCGTCCCCTGACCGAGTCTTATTCGCGGACCGTCGTCGTCGCGGCCGAGGTAAATAAAAAGAGACGAAAGAAAAAGGGGGGATCACTGTCGCGCGAAGCCGAGACGCTTCTTTAACGGTTACGAGGGGCGATAAAAGGAACTGCCACAATTTAAAGTTGGCATTCGCGAGAGAGAGGACACTTCTACCCGACAATTTTCTGCTTCCTCGAGTGACTAAACTTCTTTCTGTCCTCTAATACAGTGTTTCTCAAACTGTACTTCACGGACTTCTAAATGTCCTCTGAAGAAAATAAGAAGCATATGACAAGTGGCATGTCGATTTCTTCGCTAAGAAACGCGTGGTTATCACTTCTTGGAATTGTTAATCGGGCGTAACTCGACGTTTGTAAGGCAATGTGCAAAGCTCATCACATGAAATTATCGGATCGCATGGTGGGTAGTTTTTTCTGTTATTAACCCTTTCCGATCGAGGCATTTTTCTATATTCAAATTCAGTCCATTTTTATAATAAATTTCTGTGGAACCAAAAACTCTACTTCGAAGAAAAACATCTATGAACGTTCATGACTCAATGTATTATTATTTCAATTAATAATTAGTCGTATTTTGATGTAAGTGAATTTGAAATTGTACGTTCACAAAATCACTTTTAAATTACATATGTCGCCCTAGAGGCGCCACCCGAGCGCAAAAGGTTAATATCTATTTGCTTAAGTTTCATTCTAGTCTACAGAAAATGTATGTGACAAGCTTTTTTAAAAAAACTGTAAATTATATAGGCAAAAATTACTGTTTTTTTTATATACACTCGAAAATATTCAGAATTCTTGTTTTATTCAATTCTGAGCGTTTGATAATTTCATACATCCGATGCTCGTAACAGTATTTATGTTAAGGTCAGTACCATTAAGACAATTACCTAACATACGCATCTTTTTCAGTCTGGAAAGAGGTGTCCTTTAATTACTCTAATTTTGTCCATCTAACAACCAGTTCATATTCATGGTTTATATGAATATAAACATTCACTTAAACCACTAGGTATGTTTGTACGTTTTATAGTTGTCAGTTATGTTTATCAATTTGTGTTAGTAATTTATTGATTAGTCATTCATTTTGTATTGCGATTTGATTTTGTCTGATATATTGTGTGTTGTCCTTGAATTTTGACAGTTTTCGCCGACCCTCTAAATAAATATCCTTACAGAAATAAAACGCAAAAGAGGCATGAACTACAAAAGCTGTTTTATTTTATTTTTGAAACTTTTGAATCTCAAAGGAGAAATTTATTCGCTTTACATGTTGTTGACAATGTATATGTAGAACTAAATTTTGTCAACATGTCTCAAATTATACATTAATATTACAGTTGTTCGAAAAATACATAACACAAATGCACGGCGCAACGTTCGGTTTAGTAATCAAAATAGACATATTGATGGGCAAATACTTTAAGTATAATTTAAGTTTACAGAGTTGCTGTAACAATTTGACTCTTTGAATCACAAAAGGTTGAGAAACACTATTCTATTACACAGACACGGTTTAAAGGAGACGCGCGATAAGGACAGCCGTCCCCGGACCATTTCGCGTTTCGCCATTCTCGCACCCTCTAACCCACCCTCCAGTAATTGTATGCGTTCGGCCTGTCTTCCTTCTCCTGCACGCCTTTGTTTCAACGTCTTATCTCGTTGAGATAACTCGTTCGAATAAACTTTGTTCGTTCTTGAAACGCAGGGAGAAAAAAAGCAAACGTAGCGTTTGCGAAATTTTTTCTTTGCGTCGTTTTCGCGTCTTTTCGCGGCCGTTTCGTCACTTCACACCCCAGAAAGCTCGTCCTGTCGTCGCTGACAGGGCTAAAGAGTGTAACGAGCGCGAAGAGGCTCCGCGCGAGAGGAAAGGAGCACTGTCATTTTTCTTTGCCGTAGTTAAGCACGTAGGATCATTAATTTAAAGATACCTTCCCCCCCCCCCCTTCTTTTACTGGTGGCGTTTTCCTTCTTAATTTCGCCTTAGGGCGACCGATCCAAAGAGGATTAAACGATATATCGTCGGTTGCTGGGATTTGAAAGTTAGTAATGTCCTGGCGAGAATTTTACTGCAATTTAACTGTTTGAACAACGCTTTTTAGTACCATTGGGACGACGAAAATTATTTAGTAGATTATACCAAGTGTTCGGTGACTGATGGTACAAGCGAGAAGGGAGTGATTCTACATGAAAAAATAAGTCAAAAATATACATACATTTCTAAATATTCCAATATACATATATTTCCAAAATGCGATTGCATGTTTTTAAAGACTTGACTTATATAATTTTCTTTTTGTATAAATTGATTCCTTGGGCAATTCAGTGTATAAAAGAAATAAGATAAGATCATTGAAAACTTAATATTTTAGGAAATATATAATTATATTTTTCAATATAACAATATTATTTAGCATTTTACAAACTATTGAGTTTTTAGGTTTTTTTTTAAACTGCCTATTAAAATACTACAGAAATAAAAAACGAAAAGAATAGTAACTTGTAACACTTGTAAGTAGTAACTTGTAACTTGTAACATGATAATAATAATTTATTGAATTTCGAGTTTTTCATTTTGGTATTAAATCAAACTTTTTAATATTTATACAGTCTTATTCTTTAATTGTCACATAAATACATGTCAGTAGAAATATTTATTCATGTGAATCAGGATCTCTTCCGCCCCGTTTCACCCTTAATCATTCAATTATTGTAACGGCAAGCTATTAATTTCTTCTGGTAGAATTCTTCCCCCCTTTTTTTATGCATTCGCATTGAATTTTATCGCGATCACGCGATGAAGGTTTCGTGACAGTTCTCGCGTATTAAATTTGTTACGATCCAAAGAGCAGATTCCGCTTGGAAAATGCGGAAATAAATGCGCAGCATCGATATGTGGCTTTAAATCGCGTTTGGATCTTGGTTTTGAACGGTATCTTTAGCTCCGATCTGGGCGGTGAAAATTAAAACCGCAAAATGCAACGTCATTTGTTACTGGAAAGATCAGTGTGATGGTACGCGCATTTCAGATATCGGACACAGATTATGGAAACACGATACGATATATTGGTGAAGTATGACAGTGTATTTATTGATAAATAATACGTAAAGCAACACGACCTTAGATTAACAATTAGCAACTTCAACGCAAAGCATATATTAATTAAATATACTAACGCGAGTCTATGATAATTGTTGTCTGGTATAACAAGTTATGAATTAATATTTTTAAAAAAGTAATTTATATTAAACATTTGTATTTTCCATTTTATGTGAAATTTTGTTATATTCGTGTAACGTGTTATTAATTGATTTTAGAAAAACTGATTTATACGAAATAGTTATGCATTTAATTTACTGTATTCTTTGTCTAATATCTTATTACATTCAGTACGTTTAATTTCTTTTTTTATATATCAGGGAGACCTTAACTTGTTTGAACGTAAAAATTACTATTTTTGTAAATGCAAATTTCTTTTAATTCTGAGCAAAATTGTATTCAAATGATGGATGGTATGTAAAAATAATGGATATCGGTGTATGTCGACATTTATTAGATTGGGAAGTAAACTTTTTTTTGTTCGCTCTAAAATAATTCATTTTGTAATTCAAATTGAAATTTGCATGCAACGAGTACCACATAAATAGTTCCTTATCTTTTATTCATTATTTTCAATTTGTATCTGGATGAGAATATTGCCTCTATCTGTGCTTCAAGAATATAAAATTTAGTATTAAAATAAAAACAAATATTATTTACTCTTTCAAACAAACCAAATGTAAAATTAATCTGTGTGAGTTGTAATCAAAAGTCATTTGTACGAGACGAAGCATATTTAAACTAAATTCCACTTATTTAAAGTTCATACATTGCCAATGTCTTAATGTTAGATGTCTGTAATTAACAATTTTTCATGAAAAATTGGGGAAAAATAAAATAAAATCATAATTGCAATATTAATCTTATAAATATTTCTAACTATGTAATACTAGTATTAAAATGTAAAAAGTAACTACTCACTGCTCTACATTAGGGCTTGGAATTAAACATATGATTATTCATAACATTAACAAAATTTGTTCATTATCAGAAATTTCTGTTTTTACACCATTAATTACACTTGTAAAATAAACTTAATAGCTGTATTGATCGAAAATAAGTATTTCCAAGTCCTAAACGGAATGGACTTGACATGTGGACTCGATAAATTGAACACCAGAGCTTGATGCTCACTAGAGATCGATATTTACTGCGGATATGTATGAATCGTGAAAAACCATAGACTAAAATGCTCGAAGCTATACATTAAAAATGTATGGATCGTTAGACATGCAATTTGCTTTGACTAACGATACCTAAAAAACCCGATAGCCAGAGGTTACACAAAAGCACGAAAATCTATTAATTTTGATTCATGGATGTCGAACATTTTAGTAAAAAATCTCCGATGAAAAAGGTTCTAAAAATGCTTTGAAAAATAACATCTGTCTACGAGGAATTCTCTGTGGAAAAATTCTGATCACTTTTTTGAATAGATGTTGCTTTATTTTTCATATTAAATATATTTTTGTTTACTAATAGTAAGTTAATTTACAGTTTTCTGGTAATTTTTTTCATAACTGACTATGGAAATTTTTCTTCTTTTGGCCTTCAAACAGACAGTAATTCGTTACGTATATATTTATTTTTATCTTTTCTTTTATAATAAAACTAACATTTACTTATTTGCGTTTCGACTATTGCTTTAGAGTTTTTTTCAGATCCTATAAATGTTAAAATTGAATTTACTAAAGTATCATACAAATAAAATATACTCTATACGTTTATGTACTTTCATACACGTATTTTACTTATTTAGTACATAGAATTCTCTCATCGTGTTACATTAACTAAGTCCTTTTCATATGTAAATTTAGCATATTGTAGATTCCAACGATGACCTTGCAGCTAATAGTTGAAACGTAAATAAATGAAAACTTTTTCTTGTGATTATCCTCTAATTTCTATCTATACAAAGTTATTTGGTATGATGATTATTAGAAACAATATATACCTTGCAGAAATTTAACAATAAATATGCACAATGAACCTAAAACGAATCAACACCATAACCATTAAAGAGGAACTGGAATACAAATTAATCATGACATCCAACACATGGAATGAAGAATTAGAAAGCAAGGAACAAAGCGTTAATCTCGAAAATAACCAACTAGATGCATATGACTCGTTATCATTAGACTGTTAAAAAAAAAGCAGCGCATTTCTCAAATGACGTTTTCTTTTTTAACGCTCGGTACACGTGTCGCAGTTACATATAACGTCGCAGTACCCTCGTCTATTATGCAAATACATATACATGAACGATGCAGGTACAATTCACTGTCGCTCGCACGTGTTGCAAACGCCTGGAGATTTGCAGGTTCCATTTGCCAGCTGGCCGAAAAAAGGACGCTAGGTAAAAAGAAAAGGTTAGAGATAGAGAGCGAGCGAGATCGCTGGTGGGTGCGACAAATTTACGCGGAAGTATTTTCTCGGTAGCTCGCCTCGTTAAAATTCCTGTATATCTTTTCACGAATAAAAAAAACACATCCGGCCTATCTTATCGCGATTAAATTTATTCTAGTCGGACAGTTCATCTCGCCCGAAGCTATGGCCTGTTGGAAAATTGCGCGCTGTTCTGCTTGAAAATGCGAGAGGACACCGCGCCGCTGTTTCTAGGCTATTTTTCTGCTTAAGTTCATTGAAACAAATTCCACAATACCATCTTGTAAAATACGTTTCTCCAATATTTAATAATTGAGAATTAATTAGGTTCTATATTTCCATTTAGTAATTAAGTAAGTGCCTACAGGAGTGACTAAATTTATCAATATTCATTTAGTTTCATAATTAAATATAAATAAACATTATGAAACTAAATCGACTGCAATGTGTAAATACACTTAGGTACACTAATTAATGTAAATATTATTTTAAAACATTATATACAGTTCATAAAAATAAAAAATGTAAAGAGTTCGAATATTAAAATTAGTCACTGCATAATCGACAAGTGAGAATATAAACATACTAACAGAAGTATTTGTTTATGTATTAAGTAATTGTAGTATGTACAATTGGTTATATCAGGTTATTTCTTTCTCATTTATTTATTTATTTACATTTCTCCTAAGAAATGAATTAATATATTGCGTTACTGATTAAAATCAAATCTATATTCTATTGTAATATGATCGAAGTATTGATAATAATCGTAATAATACGATTGTATTAGGATATGAATGTATTTAATAGTGGATACTTTCAAGTCTTAAATCCAATACTCTTTGTTTTGACTGTTCGTTTCGAGCCACCTTTTTAGAACCTATAAATATAATTAAATTTAAAATTTAAATCTACATTATTTGGTTATATAAAAGAAACACGTTATAAAAAATGTTTATATCGAAGAAAGAACATGGAATTCCTTATGATTCTGTATCATTTAAATGAAAGTGTAAAATATATTGTGTTATGTATCATAAGGCGCATATACATAGTATGATATGTTGGTGTATTGTGTGTACAAAATAAATATCTAAATATTGTGTTTTATTTGCCTATATATTGTTTTTTACTTAAATGACAACGTTAACAACGTACAACAAGGTAAACACGAAAGAATAGTATTTCTAAAAAACAGAATTCAACTACATAAAGTATATAAATTTCTTTTATGAACTCTGAGGAAATTTCTTTTAGCACCAATAACGAAAGAATCATTCTCCGTAAACACATATACAATTTTCCGAAGAATAAAGTAAACAAATAGGTAATAATTGTAGCACGTTATTCGATTAATGTCGAAGACCCGTAAACGACATTTCTACAATACTGTCTATAAGCGGTGACCACTTTACCGAGAGGATCAGGAAGTTTTCGCCTTTAATCCGCGAATCCTTACTTTCCCGATAGAAAAGCATAGGAAACGGGATGGCGAAGATTACACGTTGGCTCGACAGTTCACGAAAGTTGGCTTCGAAACTTCACAACAGTTTGAACGGCATAATACTTTAGACAGCAATAAAAGTGCACCTGTGCCTACCGAATAAAAATTTGGTCTTTGTTCCAAGCTTTGGCGAATGTTCGCGATGCCAGTGGATGATATTGCTAGCGAAAATAAATTTTTGAATAAATCTCGCAAGGAATTTTAAGGATAATACTTTACGAGGGACTGACATTCGTTAATAATTAATTCATAAGTACGTAAATAAATACATACAAGTTATAAATACTGCATATTACGTGTTTGTCGATATAAATTCTAGAAAATGAATTTTATGAATACAACAACAATGTATTCGAAAGCAAATGTAAGTTACATCAAAAGATATTCCTTGTAGATTTGGATAACCTTCACCTTTTTTAAAGTCGTTTAAAAAACGCATGCATTTGAGAAAGTAAAGCATTCATGCTAAGGCTTTTTTGGAGACAAAAGATTAAATGAATATTGTTAAAATATTCCTTATTATTTGTAGAGTAATTTCTATCCCAATAGATGGTTACCTACATAAAACTACTTTTTGTTACATTGTTATTTTACACCTTTAATTTGATAAATTTCTTAACAATTAATATTAGAAAGTCAGTTTACCTTTCATATCTTTAAACATGTACATTAAGTTCTATAATTATTTATCTTTTCACTCTTGAGCTATACATATATTTCATTTGCACTAACGGACATCATCGTAAAAATGATTTTATGACGAAATGCTTTAGTTTTCTTTATAAAAATACCAAATGACGGAAATTGCCACGCGTCTCTTGCATAATGTGCATTATACTAATCACGACGACAATACTAATTACACGTAATGTTGACAAAAATTAATTGCACGCGATAAATAAAATATAAACAGAAACGAAGAGAAATAAGCAACGAAAAGAAGGTGGGAAAATAAAATGGCATAAAACTATCAACAAAGAAGATCGCGAGGTCGAGCAACGTCACCCATTTCGCGCTCTAGACCTAGACAATGGGAATAAGATGGCGGAAAGGCGGCTGAGTTCCTTGAAGTCGCCCGCAACGAAGTTTCCTCGTATACTAACCTAAATACAAATCTCTGGCGTCGGTGGCTAAGCGTGGAAGTTCGCGGGTGTATATTAAATTATGTCATAGAGTAGCACGTCGCAGACGGTCTCGGAAGTTGAGTTGTTTATATTTATCCCGGTTCCTGCCAGTCCCTGGCGAAATAACGACAGAGGAAGGGGCGGTGTTTCTTCGCGGCGTCGGCGTCGGTCGTCGCTGGGACAGGCACTCAGCGGCGTCGACGAAGAAGCTTGCAGCTCGCAAACTTTCCACTTAGAGCTTTTTACCAAACTGCAATTTTTAGTATTTGTCGCGTTTCCGTATATTACCGCGCCCGTCAGCCGTGGCTCCCGAACTTTTCCGCGCCGCATCGTTCCGCTTTTCGCCTTTGACGATTTCGCTGCCCCGCCTAGAAACGCGCGAGCGACGCAAACTAGGCTCCTGAGTTGATACATATAATTATCCGGCGTTTTTTTCGTATAATTCGATATTAATGTTACTTTTTTCTTTGAGAAAGAATTTTTCCAGGTGGTAGTTTACCTACGTGTGTGTCGATAATCATATTCATTTGCATCGTATCATGCTCTACCACTTTGAGAAAGGATGAAATGCTTCAGTTTTCTTTATAAAAGTTCCAAATGATGGAAATTGCCACGCGCCTTTTGCATAGTGTGCATAATACTAATCACGACCAAGTAGTCCAGTCATTTCGTAATCTGGACAACTGATTGTAAATTGGTAATACAAATATATATCGAAACGTTCTTAAATGCATCTCTCGGTTACAAAATGACTACTCGACAAGATGTTTACATCCAGCAATAGCAAGAAACAAAACTGCCTGATCTGAGCGCTCCGAACGAATTTCTAAGGAATTTTATATGTATATTAGATACTTGGTGGATGCGAAGATGATCGCGTCCTTGGTTATTAACCGAGTTAATGGTTTTTGGAAGCTTGGACTCGAACGTTGAATTAGAAAGCGCGATATGCTGAGTAAGTTGTTTTATTGGAGTATCTAGAGTAACTCAATATTTACGGTAGGAGAAGTTTACCGACGGAAGTGTCTTTAGCGAATAAGGTAAACGGACGGCTGAACTACCAACACAATCTCTTTGGCAGAGGAACTCTAGTGAAAGTCAATGTCAAGAGTGGTTTGCTTGTTTCAAAGGCGATAAATACTGGAGAATAAGCTAAGAAGAGAATTGGTTGTCATATTTGAACGAGCAAGCTTTTATGACTACTGTAGAAGAGGACGAAAGGAAGACATACAATTTTGGACGAAGTTTTGTGGTCAATGTCAAAGCGTGGATAGACTCGAAGCACCAGCATTTCTTTGCTCGACCGTTTGCTAAGCAAATGGGGAAACAGTTTTTCAAGTAAACGGCGAATAAGCTTCAGAACTATCTAACGTGTTCTGAGTATATTTCATGTTCAACTTTTGGACAAATATTTTCTTTAAAAAACCGCCGGATAATTATGCATCAATCTATTAACTCTCTATGGGTCTGAGTAACTCTCAGGTCACATGTAAATATATCGACATTTCACCAAATAATTTCACCAAATATTTCTACCGATTTTTCGTATTTCCTTGTTAATTTCCCAAACTATATAAACTAATAATTGTTGTTTGGACTATTATTCTATTCTAGATTTCCGAGAATATGTAGAAAATCATTGATTATAAAAAAAAGAATTTAATAAACTAAAATTTCACACAAAACTTTTTGAGAAATTGATTGGTGTACGAATACATTTTACACCCACTGTACATTTGTCACCATAACTCTGCAACTGTATGATTAATAGAAAGATGGTTCAAGTAAATGTTATTCAACTATGTAACAGTTATTCGAAACACAAAACATTTTGTTCATGTATATTTTGTTCATTTAACTATACAAAAAAATGAAACCGACATCTCCATTACTTTTTAAGAAATGTTCCTGTAACACTCTATACGGGATACCATGTATAATTAAAACTTCTTTATTCTTATCAACTACGAAACAGTGTATCGACTTTTTAATTAAACAACCGAATAGATAGATTCGGAGCATCTATGACGCGAGTACCATCGGTGGTTCAACGACCAAATGAGTTGGACTGATCATGGACAGATGCTCCGATCTCGAAAAGGGAGACCTCGAAAAAAGCTGATCGCGACCAAAGGTGCGGTAGGCGCATCGAAAAAGTTTTCTTCTCCATTCTTACCGACGGGGTGCGGCATAATTATAGATTTTTAATCAATCGATTGAAATGCAAATATCTACTGCAGAGGGTCGGGGTCCGCAGCGCTCTCGCAAGGAAGGGAAAATGCGAAAGTGGAGGGGGGCACGGCGAGCGGAGGGCGAATAGAAAGAGAAAGAGGAGGAGGCATGAAATCCGTAATGCCGGTATAAACTTTCCAGGGAGAGGAACGAAATCAATACTTCAATATCCGCAGTAACAGCAGCCGGAGTTAACAAGGGTCTGATTGAGCCGGAGTTTGCTGCTAAGTTAGCGTGTTTCGAGCTTCGCGATCTAAGGAATCGAATTTGCGCGCGTTCCTTCTTCTTTTTTTTTTTTTTTTTTTTTATTTGTTTGTCACTTACTGGATATCCTTGCCCGCGTCTCACCGCGGGTTCCGGGTTTCTTTACGACAACGGAGCGCTCGCGTATTATCGAGCAATCGGCAGCGTTTTCCACGCCCAGCTGTTTCTTCGGAATTCCTTTGGATTCCTTGTTTTTTGGAGCGCCGAAGCATAGTGTTTATTTACATTATTTAACAGTTACAGATTGTTTATTGTTCCATAAACGTACGTTGCTAGATCCGCGGTTGCTCTCGGAGAACCGTTTTAAGTATGGTTGATCGATACTACCTACGCTCCAATCAATGGCTGGTACCAATGATTTATTTTAATTTATTATAAATTCAACATATCTGCTAATGTTTTACGTAGCGACTATTACTGTTACGTTGTGAACAGATGTAGGTAGGATTCACAAATCAAAGTAGCCTTTTTTAACACTTATAGATTTCTTTGAGGAGTTCCAAAGTGCTCCAAATAACAATAACAAATAGCACAGAGGACCTGTTTTAGCTTCATCCTCGTAGGTACTAGACTATTCGCAGAAAGCATTCCGGGATATCGGGCGGCTCGGTTTCTTGCGTTTTTTGTTGTTTTTTTTTTGTTTTTGCTTATAGAATGTAAGTGTAAGATAAGGATAGGATAAGGATGGAATAAGGTAGGATAAGGGTAGTTTTAAGGTTAGATATAAGAAGGAAATTGCGATTGTTAAGGATATAAATGTTTATAAATTTTTTAATTTTATAATGTTTCTCGACATTTTTATAAATTTTTATATTCTATAACCCATCTATAAAATAAACACTCTAACATTTCTATTTATCACCTTCATAAAGTTATTAAGAACACCGTGCAAATTTTTCATAAATGAATAAATATCGAATTTCTATTAATTATTTTATTATAAATTCGATAATCTTAAAAATGACGCTATGTGAACCCTTTGCATTCGGAGCCATTTCGTTACAGAATGTGTAAACAGGATCACGTCGTATTACATAATGTAACTATTATATGAATCTTTAGATATCGGAGAATGTATTTATGTAAGAAATCATAATTTTATACCATTCTAATGTGTGAAACGGTCATATATTATACATTGATAATTTCTATCTTTTAAGTTGCAATCTTAGGCTTTCTTGTTTATCTTCACAAATTGCACCATGTCATACAGAATATGTTCTCGCATCTCATTATCTTATAAAAATGCTCTTTGTCGGTTTTTTAAGGTGTAGAGTCTACACTGTAGACTATTCATACATTCTTTTTCCATGTAACACAAGCTGATATTTCTTATATATATCTTAATACATATACCATACTTTTACTTGATTTTTCGTGATATTTGAATAGAAACCTTCGAGGAATACACTTTTACAAATTTTACGCTCCCATAAGTTTATCCTGTGTAATCACGCGACTACAAATCTTTATGTAAAATAAAATCTTCGCGAACGTGTCTACAAAAAATGAACTTAAATAGCAATTTATTTTATTCTGGAAATATTATAATACGAACTTTACTTTCAATATTTTTTATATTCTTGCATATTACTTGCATTTTGTAGTTTCTTGTACATTAAAATTTCCTATAAATGCATCAAGATCCGCAGTCTAGTAATTACTAATAAAGTTTTGGAAATTATTTTAAGAATTAAGTACTGCTACTACTTTGGTGTACACATACGTATTTCCATGAACATCCACAGTCATGACGGATTCATGATGGATTCTATTTATAATACAATACAAACTCGAATCCCGTTTCGTTCAGCTTATGGTATACCTCGTACGTTATCGAACACGATGAAAAACGATAACTCTCGTTTCCATTTTCGACCCGGTGATCTCGTTTAATTGTTCGCCTCGCAGCGAGTTGTTTGCTTATACAAGAACTTAATCGCGCATGAAATTCTCCTCGGCGCGGATATAAATGGCGCGAGCTCTCTTGGTTTACGAGCGACAGCAATAATGTACCGTGAAGTAGAAAAATCAAGCAGCGACTAAGGACCGCCCTGTTTACCTGTTTGCATAGCAGCGCTCTCTCTCTCTCTCTCTCTCTCTCTCTCTCTCTCTCTCTCTCTCTCTTCCCGCTTTTCAAATACGTAACAATTCCCGGCGAAATCAACTAATTATTTCCAAGTCTTTCATTCAGATTACAAAGTATGCGTATTGTTTTGCCTGTTCCGACGAACGAACCTCTGTGAAAAATTACGTTTCGCTGGAAATTGAAATTTAATCTCCGTTGAAATTCATTTAAAACAGCACAAAGTGAGCGCTTGTTGCTGTGTCAACGTAGTTGAAACATACACTGGAGAATAACAGTATTCGTACGACCAGTTTGTCATGAAATTATCAACGGGTCATGAAAGTGTAGATTTATTCGCTCAATTGTGTTCAGAAAATGTAATTAGGGTTTGCAGAGTATGTATGCTAGTGTGAATAAAGATTTTAAATAAGTGTTACGAATCATTTTTTATTCGGATGAATTAACATGTAGCAAATATGCTCATATTATCATAAAATCAATCTGGTTTGGATGGCGTTACGAATTTATTTGCAAATAAGAAATCATTTTTCTTTGGATAAATTTGTCATCCGTTAGTCACTGTTAAATTTTGATGATTTATTCGTTAATCGAAGTAAAATTTGTCCAATTGTGAAACATTTTCATACATAGGTTCATATAACATTTTTTCATATAATAATTAGTTCCTATACAGCCTTTGTCCCAAAACTAACCAGAATGGCTCTAGTTTAATAAACGTAGTGACGCCATCTACTAATGGTCGATAGTTTTACGATTTGTTGTCAATTTTTATTAAAATTCTCCTGTTCTTTATTCGCTGCCCTTCTCTACATTCGAAGCTTGCCGGCAAACATCAGAAAATAAACGATCATGTAACCACTGCTTGGTGATCGAACTCATTGACCCCCAAGGGGTATACCTCTCAGTAATGGGGACAGTTTCAGAGCATTTATGAGAGAGAAATTTGTGCATTTAAAGAGACTTTACCGTATTTCGTACTCTTCCACATATATTATAACTTGTATTTCAACTTGCGACCTGCATTGTTTGACTTTGGACTTGCACTTTGAATAATGTATATATTTGAACTTATTTCACGTTAAAATTGATGGTGAATTTTGTTAATCATTAAATACGTAAAATCATCCTGTCTTTTATTAAATTTCTAGAAGTGAAACATGAAACTATGCACAGTAAAATATTCTTTGTCATAATAGTTTAATTATATAAAATAGAATAAAGTGTTTCAAGTGAAAGGTTACTTAACATACACAACATACACATCATCGATACTTTATTAATCAAAATAATGTATAAAACTCAATGGTGTAATATCTATAAGAACATTTTATATTGGACATTATAATAAATATTTACGATATTTTTGTTTATGATGACATTTTTTGTAGCAACATATTTTCTATATTTTGGAGCACTTTCGACAAGTTAAAGCTTTTATGACTAAAATTGCCTACTAAATCATACTTATTAGTGTAATTATGTGAGTTACCAAAAGTTAATTTTTTATTAAAACCTCAATACTATGTGATCAAAGATTTGCAGAAAATATTGCTATATGATAGAACAATGTTATTAAAAATTGTTTGCGATTTTGTGCATTTAGAACCGTGGAAACGTATAAAATAGGTGTGAGGCTTTCGTTTGGTAAACCTCATCTTTCGGAAAAGAGAAGTTCATACAAAATTTAAAACCTAATAAAAGTAGTTGAAATTTATAGATCATATTGTTATACGATAGTGGATTGCTATAATATATTTCATACAATTCTGTCCACCCTGAACTGAAAAATCGTTACCCTCCGTCGATCACGGGAACAAAGTTTCCCAGCGATTCCAATGGTGTTCGCGTTCTTTTTGCTTGTTCGTAATTATGTGAAACAATACGAGAGTAGCTCACGAGCGGCATAGGTATATTGAAAAATTCCAAAAGCTCCCCAGCTTGAGAAGCTGGACGGCGAGCAGCCACGACAGAGATTGATGCGGGGAATGCAATTTCCTCGGGCTCAGGCGCGTTTATCCTTCGATGCACCTTTTCCGTTCGTCCCGATCTCTCCCGCGCCAACTCGCGCATTTGTATTAAGACGATCAAGCTGGATTCGAGAGGAAATTCTTCGGGGTCGAAGGATGCTAAGCTCACGGAAGTGTGCCTGCAATCCTATTATCTTCTGGTCCCCCTCCGCCCCGCGTGCGGAATCGCAGCTTGAATCTTCGATATTGATTCGGCCGACTGAAAGAGTTCTGAACGAAAACAGTAGGAGGATAAACAGTCCCACGCTCGACCTCACCGCGACCGTTCTAGATGAATAATGAGATCGACCACTCCGAGTTGCTTTAGATTTTACTAGTATTAGTAAAGTTCTTATCAGGTTGATCCTTTGCAGCATACACTCTTGGACAAAAAGATAGCACACAATTATCGATAAATTATTAAAGATGAATTTAGAACACTCTAAATTCGACAAATGATCTATGAACACCAACCTAACACTTTGCTGCTTTTTGCATTTCTCAACAATAGTAGTGATTTCTGCAACATATAGCAATCCTTTTTCTTCTTCACATCCTTTGTTTCCAACCCGTTTGTTGTTAATGTACATTTCATAAATCAAGTGAATCATTAAATAAAAGAAATTGAAAATCAATTGTGTTAAATAGATAAAAAGACAACAGGGTTAAAGATGTTGATAATTGATCTCTTTCGTTAATATGAAAGCCGATATCTACAAATGAAACCCTGCAAATGAAACAAGTACAGCGTATTGCCATCGACGACGACACGAATCGTTGTTCGATTAGTTTCCTTCGAGTTTCGATTCGAGCTATGTATGTATGTTCTCAAACTAGACCATAGAAGCTCTCGCATTTCAAATGGACCAGCACCGATGCATTGTCGAATTTCATGAGCGTTGTTACTTCAATGATTCCGGAAAGTGTGCAGAATACGAATACTTAAGTGTAGTTCGAGTTGGAACGGCCGGAACGAACGACGGGGCATTCCGTGAAACGAGATGCAGAAACATTTTGGAAACAGGTACGAGCATGCGAATGAAAGGGGAAATGAACGCGACTGTAGTTTTACGGGGATGTTATAAATTAACTGGAGAGGAATATAGCTAAAGAAGATCGATTTGAACCTATTATATCTAAACTTGTGTATTAACTCTTATACAAACTTTATATCAAACTTTTATTTCGGATACTTTGAAAACATAAAATTGGATATAATCTCCAATTCATTATTTTATGACGTGAAATATATTTCAATTATGATACGAAAATAAATGCCTAACGAAGCAATTCTGAGTTATAATGTTTATCAAAGTTATATGAAATTGTGATACAAGATTAATTGGAAGCACATATAAGAGGTAAGACAAGAATTAACTTAGATAATGCTAATTATTATATTAAAATGGATGTAATTTTTGTGTGTAATACGCTAACAAAATTATATCTTGTGTGGATAAATTTGTATGGTCTTGCTTATGGACTAACATAAACTGTGATATTTTTCTATAATAAAATTGCAATGTTTTCTTGTATGTATTTAGTTAGTTGAATTATGAATTTGAAATATGCTTGTTAAGTTTTCGTCACATATTTGTATTTTATCTTACAATTAGTTGTTGTTTTAAGAATGGGCAGATTTTAGAAATTTGTTTGAGATCCGTATATAATGTTAATATTTACGTATTATTTAAAAATGTATACATCAACCTAGAAATGTACTGATTTATGCAAAACTTATGGCTGATCATGCAAATCTACCCCTCCCAGACAATCGGAAAAAATATCTAACCACAAAATTGTATGTACGGCACAAAATAAAAAGGATGTTCTATAATCTATTATACAGATGATAATCCATGATCTATTGTTATTCTCTACTTTTCATAATTATTTTTTGTGATAAATATAGTACTTAATAGTATTAACTAAATAGTATAAAACCTCACAAAAGTCACGAAACAGTGGTAGAAATATCGTTTTATTGAATAAAGTAATGCGATTCCACTCTAAAACCAGCGAATTTAAATTGTTTATAGTTCCAAGTAATGTAAAATTCATACAACAGGATATTGAATAAAAATCGTTCGATAAAAACGAGCAAAAATAGTTATGAAACAGCGACGTGTCGGTAACATTTGGACCAAAATTGTTAAATCGAAACCATGTTTCTATTTGATGTACGTATTTGTCTTTCATGCAATCTCTAGACGTTCCACGAGAGTCTTTTAGTTTTTGGACGATGTGACTTAAAAATACAATTTTTTTCGCGATTGCTGAATGTGTTTACGAATACATCGATTGTTATCGAGTTGGCTGATATTTTACAACCATACTTAAATCCTTTCAAGACATACAGTCAGTGTAAGAAGTATTCGTACAGCAACCAATTTAAAATAAATAGTTTCTGTACGAATACTTATTACACTGACTGTAGGAAATGAAAAGCTACCAATGACGAATCAAGCGCTTCTGAATGCGAACCTTAACCCTCTATGGGCCAAACTTTTTTTCTGCAAACAACATCCACGGCATTTACTTTGATATTTAACACGTTGAGCGCCACGCGAATTTTTAAGGAATCCCCGTCAGGCTACGCGCGCGACTTATTCTTAGAAGCGCTGGTATTGTGGTATATAAATCCGTTAATAATACAATCCTGTAATAAATAAAAATTAAGTAAATTTAAAATTCATGGCAATAGAATGCTAAGAAACATCTCGAGCTGCTGGTAGATACTAAAAAAAAGGCCTCGAGTGCAAAGGGTTAATATTGTTTGGTATACAATAGAACTCGTTCCTGTCTGACCATTTCTCGCCGATTCTACTTACGAAGTTCGTTAATATTGTCTGGGGTACAATACAACTTATTTATGTCTGACCTTTTCTCGCCAATTCTACTTACAGAGTTCGTTAACCTTATTCCCAAATCCAGATAAGTTAGAATTCATGACAATAGATTGCTGACAGATACCAGAAAAAAAGGCCTCGAGTGCAAAGGGTTAAAGGATCCCGCAGCCAGTGAATAGGTAAAATCAGCAGACCTGCGACATGTGAAGAAGAAACGGTGGTCAAAATGGTGACACGGCTCTTCCAATATGGCGGAGGAGCACGAGTTCAATATTGGCCGGTATATACACATACACAGATAGACACACGTTAACGTGGGTGCGCGTGCACGCACGTACGGTCGGTCCCGTACGTGCACAGAAGCTAGACACAGTTGCTCTTATTGTAATGTGTCGCGAGCGATTATTGAAAAGTGCGGGCTGCCAGGGTTTTCCACGGTGTGCGAAAACGGTTTCGACGTCTAGGGGCCGAGAGCGTGAAGGGCTGAAAGAGGGCGCCCGGATTCCAGGGCAGAAGTTATTGGCTGTGTTTCTTCTTAACGCCATCCAATATCAAAGTTAATATTGCCGCCAACAACTCCTTGAGTTCGAAGACCTGACCCACGTGATTAGGCCAGCTTCGATCGCCCTCCAGAGTTTCCCCAAAGCCCCAACCAGGATAAAAGTTCCGCTGTGTGTTGCCAGCCTTCGCGTAGCTGCGCTGCTCCGAATCTGGATCTGGGGCTGCCGACTGGCCTCCATCGGTTCCGTCTATACCAGGAAAATCTTCATTGACCGGGCTGCTTCGACGGTTTTCTTTCACGGGGCAAGAATTCAGCCGAGGCGAATGAATTCTCGCTTCTGTAACCACGGTTTTTGCAACGGGTTAGCAATTTCGATTTTTGGTTGGTGGTACAGATCTGAATATATCGGAATGATTAAAAATAAATTATATGAATACATCCCTTAAAAGGTGAACAGTTTGTGGAACAAAATGGTATCTATGTAAGTCAATAAATATATATGTATATTAACATTCAAATGTGCCTTTGAATTTTTCTTAAAAACTGGCACGAACTTTCTGGACCATCCAATATTATAAATGTTTGAACCAAAATTTTCACTGTTGTTATATATCTTCCTACCATTAAAAGTATTGAAGATATCTTAGATTCAATATTCACCCAGTATAGTTACATAAAACAATACCCAACACCCCAATTTTTCTGATGTTTAATTACACAGGTATTTCGTTCGTAATTTCGAGGGTAGTTTTCGCCCTTTGTACCATACAAAAATATCAACCGATATAGAAAAATACGTGTCTAATATTTTTTAATGCTCTACCTGTGTACCAAGTTTTATCAAATTGTTCTTGCTTCGGCACGATAATGGTACTTTTCCAATTTCGACAAAACATTCCTTCGGGATAGGGATACGATCTGCGGTTATAACGAGACACCATAAGCACGTAACAGAACTATGCCACACACAGTCAGTGCAGGGCCTTATGTTACGACTTACGGTTAGGTACGTGCTTACGGCTTACCATTACGATCCCAGCTTAAGACGTGGCTAAGCTAAATACAAGGAGAGCCGAGCACGTTTATCAAGAAACAGTCCTTGCAACAGCTTGTTCCTAATAATCTCTCTAATTTATCAGCTCCGCGGCGCACGGCCGGGATTTGAGGTTTTGGCTGTTAGGCGGTTCGATAAATTGCCGCATTCCGAACTACTTTCACTCACTGGCGTGCCAGACAATTTATGTCGTTCCGCGGGGACGAACGACACGGTCGCAACGACTGGAGGTTGCGGAATTTATTTCGCCTCCGCTTCGTCGACGCTGGAGTAATGCGAAAACTTCAACGTTCGCGAAGGCCGATTGCGAGAAACTGTTAAAAAATGTCAGGAGTTGGACTTTGGAATCGTGTTTCGTGTCCCGTTTCCCCCTCCGAATGCCGGCCGGAGTTTCTGTAGTTGAAGGTTCGCTAAACTTCTGAGAAGATTCGTTGATGTAGTTGTAGTTGTCGTGGGTGATAAAATGAATAAAACCACAATATCGGCACGATAGAACCTCCATTATTGCACGATGGTCTCGTTTACTGTGTGCTATTGACAAGTGGAAAGGGGTGGTGCGATTTATCAATAAGTAAAGTTGGAAATAGTAGATATTACTGTATAGGGCTACTACTCGTTAGATGTACTATTGTAATATCTTAATTATATTTATTGGCATTGTATTATAAAGGTTTTTAACACTGTTGCATTATATATACTCTAGAAGTCATTCTAAAATCTCTATTCCAACTACGAAAGGATTCTTCGAAGGATACGTTATTTGAGACAAACCTTTTAATTAAATTCTCTTTTCTTCTTTATTAATACACACATACATTTATTTCTAAATATTTCCTGTTCTCGTATTAATCAAAGCTGAATCTACATATACATCTACATGTACAATCTACATATACATTTGCGTTAAGAAAAAATGAATAAAAGTAGACGTTCAGAATAAAAGAAAAAGACTGTCATTTATTCCACTCATTTCCAATAAGCACGATAAAATTTCGACTATTTTTGAAACAATCGTTTTCTCCACTAGTACTCTAATTGGATCCATAACAGTTCTTTATGTCGTTAACTCAAATTGTCCTTTTTGTTTCAGGTAAGTCATGAAACCTTAACATAGACAAATTCACGGCTAATTTCGAAATAGATATTCACAATTTCTCATCGCAGGTATTTATCATAATTACTTATAGTTAATAAACGAGCATTTGGTTATCTTACAAGTATTCCATTCATGTAAAGTTGGAACAAACAACTTTTGTTAACGATTACTGGAATATATTATCTTTTTCGTCTTTTACAACTCCTCGTACTATTAGTTTCTTTAAAATATAAAGCCAGTTCATAAATGTATGCATTGCAATTAATAAATGTTACCATATACGTCATACATGTTTAATTCATTCTGAGATATCCATTTTAGTTACAATTTGAAGTTTCAGTTACTCCAATGTTTTTGAGAAAGTAATATCCCCAAATATGAGAAGCATTAATCGTTGAGCAAAAATTGATTCGACGAATTGAGCAACTTCGTTTCATTACTGGATTCTGATATACACTCCCACGCAGAAGTATGTGGACACCTCCTGAATAGAAATAAATATCTAATACAAATTGCGAATATATTAACATCAATTATATCATTTATGTTTCGATATGTTTATGTTGCATTAGCGAATATATATTATGAATAGTTTCTTTTTTAATATCATATTAGTAATGATAAAAAGCTGTTCACTTTTCTTCTTATTAATGTATCTGCTGTGTTCTTAAAATTTCCTTTACCAATTTTGAATATTATTAATTTCTTAATTGTATCCGAAGTAATATTATCTCATTTATATATTTATATATTATTTATTTATTGCTTTTGAACCGAATATGGTTTATATTGTATATACGTTACATAAGCATATCAACATTATAATCTCATTTATTTTGTAATATTTCACCATAAATGTTTTTGATATATCGAACACTCTTTCTGAACTTTTCTGTCTAAACAATCCCATAGTTCCACTATAAAATTGAATATGGCACTCAAAACATTCAATATTACTAAATTTTGTTAAAAACACAATCAATATAGAATTTATCAACAAAACGTGTATAGTAACAATTTACGCTGTCTATTAATTATTCGTTGGAGTTCGTAAGTGTCCACATATTTATGAACGAGGATGTATATATCAACTTTCTATGAACGAATATAAATGTGACTTCTTTCTGTGGGAATACCTCATTTTCAAACATCACCCTTGGTCCTTGAATGACCTAAAGGAGGCCATCCAAGAGGAAATTGAAAGAATTTCGCCCGAAATGCTAGCGAGAGTGATGGAAAACTTGCAAGAATGACTCCAAATGTGTATCGTCCGTAAAGGCCACCATTTGGACGACATAATTTTTAAAACATAAAGTAAAACAAAACTCTTTTATATCTAGATTTAAGAAATAAAAAGTTTCTTGTGTTATCTCGTACCACTTTTTTTTCAATCATTTTTTAAATTGTGAGAGTTATTTCTGCCGCACTCTGTATGTACCGCCTTGGTAGTCTGTGCTTAGTTTTCGACGAGGAATACATACGCCCTTCGCGGTCAAGGGGTTAAGCGGTCTGCACTCGAAAGCTCGTTTCCTCGAAGCGTCGTCAGCTCATCGAATACTCGTGAGGATTCCGCTTGTCCCTCTTGAAGAATCTCGCGTAGATGTGCCGTGATAATGTAAAGCGGGGGTGTAGGTGCGAGGAAGGGCGCGAAACGTCACGAAAAACGTCTCGGAAGCTGAAGGAATGGCTGCCGAAGGAGCTGGAGAGGACTTTATCTAAACACGGCGGAGTGTCTCGTGATGAATCACCGGAAGCTCGAGCCAAACGCCGGCTAGCTGGTCTCAGCAAAGACTGTGATCCTCGTCGACGATCACTCGAATGCACTTCGAAGAGCTATCTGGCTGTGATAGCGATAACAACTTGCCGCCCCAACGTGTGCGAGAGGAGATCCCGTTGCGCCGTTTAGGTGCTATATGGGCTCTTTTGGTGGTGCAACGAGTAAAAGTTAGGTGCAGCTAGTTTCGCACCAACTTCTACCCGGGATTCTTTTACGAGGAGTCGTTACACGGACGAATAATAGGTTACTTTAGGGACGTACATCCGATGTTTGTTCTCAATTTGCCGTGTTCATGGACCAGGGGTTGTGAACGACATAATTATTGTTATGGGTGATGTTGCCTGCGGCGCGAGAGAATGGTTATTTTCCCTCCCTGGGAAAACTTGCGTCGGAAAGGAAACACGGTATTTTAGTTACAGGCATGACGAGAGTGTCGCGCAGGATGTCTCAGGTAACTTTATCGCTTCAAGCGTTTTTTATTTTTATTTTCTCAGTTGTTATTGGACGCGATGTAGGGAACCGGTGTAGGAATTATTGGTATCGCTTAAGATTTACGGGGGAAAATCACATTAAGAAGCCCCAAATATTAAGCATTTCTCATAATATTTTTTACAGAGAAAAATTTACTTAATTTTTCTTTAACTTTGAGGATATTTTAGGTACAATGTAATAACATAGAGCTCTTATTCAGGAAAATTAAAATATCTGTTGAATTTCGCGGCTAATTAGCCCGTCAGCATATGTATGTTCAGATAACGGGCTTCTTGTCCGCGTGTTTTTGTTTAATTCAATTGTTTTTCCGTTTTTACGGCTTTCACGTTGCATATTCTCCATGTGTTCAAATATAACTATTTTACAGTGTCTTAACGATTATTATTAATGTCTTCAACCCTACAATCCTCGTGCTGAGGTGTAAAAGTCCAACAATATCTTTCATATTTGAAGCAAAATTAATATTTGTTAAATTTGTATTATAACGTAGATCATTGATTATTACTACGCGTTGTCAAATAGTTATAAGTTGTATAAACGTTGAACTAAAATTGTAGTCGCATAGATTCTGCCCATATTAGGCAACGATGAACGTTAATAACATTCAAAAGATTTCAGAATATCCCTCACCTCGTTGTAGAGGCTTTTGCCAGTTAATATCGAACGTAAGCAACACAAAGCTGAAACGTTAATCGCGGAATGTGTCCGTAGGAAATGCGTCCACGCATACGGCAGAAGTTATGTATTTACCTTATTAGAAGTTTTCGTTGAAATTGAAAAACTTTTGACTGGAACGGTGTAGACAGTGAAAACGCCGTAGCCAGTCGCTAAGTTTAAATTGGTTGCACCTTCAGCACGAGAGATCGTATTATCACGCGGCGAGTCGATAGTCTCAAATGAAACGTGCAAGAAGATAAGACCACGCTAGCAACAATAAAGGCGCAAATGAAGGCGGAAAAGAAAGTTTATTCTCGCTGAAAACAATGGATTTCAAGATTTTCGTTCAGGAGGCAGCTTTACCGTCCATTTAAAGCCCCTTGAATCAAGGCGACGTTTCAAAGAGAATCAAATTGAAATTCATTTCCTCAATCTGCTCTAATTGCGTTAAGTTTCACGGCTACCGTGAATTCATTTATTTCCTTTTAATTTTCAGACTTTCTTAATTACACAACACGCTTCGATATGCGCCCTTTTCATTGCTAAAAAGTGCATTAATTACGAGAAATACTACTATTATTGTTCTTATTACTTTTTCTGATATATACATGTATGTATTATAAGTAATATAATATATAGTATGGTATAGTATTTGCTTATACTGTACGTAAATGTGACTGTAACGATATTATTAGTTTCTCATCAAGTTCATCAAGTTTTCAACAATCTATTGCTTAATTTTTTTGAAATAAAACAGAATCCAAATAGTCTTCAAACATTAAATTACTTTTTCGTCTAATTTTTACGGTAGTTGCTTTTAAGTTTTTTAAATTTTCAGTCTTTAATCCGAATATATTATTCTTGTGACGTTTGGACGCTCAGTATAGCATCAGTTTTGCTAAACTAATTCTTAAAAAATAAAATCTAACTAAGCACTAAATTATCAATATTGGACAGATGCTTGGTTTTAGCAAATGCTTGACACAGATTAATTATATTAATACTGAATACGCCCGGTACACTTTCTTTATTATAATTCTGAAATGTACCGAAAATTAGTCCCTTGAATTAGACAACCTGTACTGACAGATATCTCGGACCGGTTGCCTGTCCGTAGGCGCAAACGTGCCACCTCTTCGCACATCATGTGCTCCTGATACCAAAATGCAAAATCAGCCAGAATTCCGAAATGTACCAAAAATTGGACTCTTGAATTAGGCAACCTATACTGACAGATATGTCGTACCGGTTGCCTGCTCGTAGGCACAAACGTGCCACCTCTTCGCATAGCATGTGCTCCTGATACTAAAATGTAAAATTTTCTCAGAATTTCGATACGTACTATGAATTTCTCGTGCCACCTCCTCGCATATCATGTTCGCCTGATACCAGAATAAAAATTTGGCATAACTTTGGCATAACTCGATATTTACCTCTTGTATTAGCAGAACGTGTTGATCGAGAAGATATCATAATTTTTATTCTGGCTCGAAAGTTACCGTTCGTATCAGGAAATCATGATATTCAGAGAGGTATCATAATTTTTAATTTTATCTCGGAACTTACTTATTGTATCTGGATCTCATGAACAGCGAAGAGATGTGTCTGGGATAGGAGGGAAATTAATAGGAAACATTCTAGAAATTGAAGAGAAATAAAGGGAACTGTCTGGAGCCCTTAGGAGCTGTTAAGAGATATTAGGGAGGGTCGGGAGGTCTTAGGGGGCGTTCGGAGACGATAGAGGGTCTTTGAAGGTGTTAGAGGGTGGTAGGAGTTGTTAGTGTGTATTAGGAGCTGTAGCGTCGAGGTACGACACCGTGCCGCCGAGATTCCAACACGGAATCACACGGCGAATTATTGCGAGTTATTCCAACAGAAAATGAAAGGATGGGTAGGAGTTAGACAGGGTAATAAACATAAGCTCAATTGAGCCACCAACGAAGAAATTTAATGGTTCATTTAAGGGGAAAACTTTTCGGTAAAAAACCCCTTGATGAATTATACATCAAGTCATTCGGTACAAATCACATACAATATCACTCTCAGAGATCGAACTGCAATGAACCTATGTGTGTAAGTGTGGCCGACGGTGGTTCTCGTTGTGTCGGAGAGACCGAGCTCGCTACCGCGTCGCAAGCGAAAGATTCATGGAATCTATCGTCGAATATGTTACATTGATGATGCAAGGCGAGCTGGATCGTCGCAAGTGTTGATCGACGGTGCGATCTCGTTTAGAACGGTCAGGACGTTGCCGGGAACGTCCTGCAGAGCGATCGGCCGATCGGCTTTGCGTGAGATTAGACGTAGGCGTGGTGGGCTCGAATCCCGAACGGGAAAGGAGATGAGAATCGTACGATGCGATTGTTGTGTGCGTTATCACGCAGCATTGGTGATTCGATCACCTTGAATGTGCTGTAGAAGCGAAATATTGCGGTGACACGTCGAAATAGTTCGAGTGAACGCGATGAGTTGCTGCGCGAAGAATTAGAAATAGAAAGTGAATTATGCCTGCGCGTGGCTCGTTGGCAGTTCTACGATCTCGATCTTGATCTGAAAAAATGTCGAAACATGCATATCGATCCCGAATTTTCAACAGTTCAAAATGTGCAAACATTCTGGGAATATATTACTAAAGAATTGAATATCAACACTTATGATACACACCTTTGTTTTATTAGAAACGATATACAATTTTTGCAGTTCTTAGATTATACGGGTTTAATGATTCCATTTCGCACAGAATGCAAGTACATTACAAATAGGATAATTTTATGTAATGCAAGAAAAGGACATTTCAGAAAATACGTATTTCGTAGTTTGATCTGTAGTTTAAATATAGAAATTGTTGTGAAAATTGACTAACATTTTGCAATAAAAATATATCAATGTTAATACATAATTTATACAAATGAATTTTTCTGAACACTAATTATATTCCTGTTATTCTAAATCTATTCTCACTTTACACTTTACACTGTACACTTTAAAAATTAGACTTTTGCACTTTTGCACTTTTGCACTTTACACTTTTCACGTTTGCACTTTACACTTTGCGGATTTTATATTTAAAGATCTTATTACAAGTTCGCAGCCATTAGTTCTCGGTATTATTCGCGACGAATGATTGTTCGACACAAATAATACCGATTACCAGGTCTCACCACGTGGTTGCTGCGACTGGAGACCCGGAGATAGAAGGAATCAAACTACCTTCGATCTTCCTCTACATAAAGTATACATACGTAGATGCATACTCCACATAGAGTCTTGAACTTTATACTAAGTACGAAACCGTGGAAATCAAAGAAAACAAAGTTCCTTTGATTTCCAAAGTCTATATCTGACTCTGCCAAATAATTATTTCAACTAAATGGAAGCTAAATGGAAATTGCGACACGACGCGACCATGTAACTGGACTTACAGAGTCAGTCCCGTTTCCTCTAGTGGGTCAGATTCGAGAGAAAGACGATCAACGTCTCCGCCAGTACTCTACTCCCTGCATACCTGCTGCCGAGGGCCCAGATCCGACCTTACAGTGTACGACGCGACGTAGGCAGCACCGCGTCGGGTTGTCCTGCCCTGGCGACACCAGGTATGTCTAACGGTCGTAGACTCCGAAACGGAGTTCTACTCTCTGCACAACGTCAGAAGTCCAAGACACGACTTGCACTATCTTACGGTTCTTTTGAACTGCGCTGCGCCGGGAGCCTGGACTTCGCCTGACGCGTACAGAGAGTAGAAGATTCCTCGGAGGCGTCGATTGACCCTCTGTCAAATCAGACCCACTAGAGAACGGCAACCGAGCTCTGGTCAGTCACACAGTTGGTCACTACACTTATCACATGAAGTAATAGCGACCGAAGTGGAGCACGATGTTACGAGCCTAATATGGACTTACGAACAAACAAAACAAGTTGTTTAATAATTATTTGGCAAAGGAGACACTCGTACACGCAACCTTAAACTAACCAAACCAAAATAAGATACTAAGGGAAACTACAAATAGGAGAGACGCGAGACGCGGACGCGCGATCGCGAGATCCATATCGAACGAAGGATCAACGACGAATGAGCTCTCGCCCCTCGCATACCTGCTTGAGCGCGGTCGTGCGTCGTAGATTGTTTGTGCCTCTCGAACTAGAGAAGGGGAAGGGCGAACAACAACCGCGGGACATGTCGTGACATGTCGATTCGAAGGCTCGTTGGATCCATCCACAAAAGAATTTACGAAACATTAATGCCACAGCATAATCATATTCCCCATCATTGTTTAAATATTAAGCATTGTTAATAATTAATTTACTATTGTCAGAAATTAATATTTAGTTGGTGCAATCAGCAGATATTAAAATATTGACAATTTTCTCATGATTAATGTCTCGAATGAATTTTTATTCCTAACCGTAATTGTTATTAATATTTAATTGATCACTGAATGATACTGTATGTATTATAAACGTTTAATTATTTCGGATTAAGTTTTAATTGTTCCAATCACTAGATATTAAAATGTAAAAAAATATCTCACGACAAGCTGTGTAACGGTATATATTTATTCTGTTACTACCCACCCATTTTATCGCCTCACAGCATTTTTCACAATATAACGTGACATGAATTTCGGCTGTTCGAAAATAACAAGATTTTCAATCTTAATAACGCTGATCGACAACGTACGACACAAAAGCATTTTCTCTTTCACGGGTTTGTTATCAGTCAATTTGATCAACTGGGACGGAATGAATGAAATACCTAGCCTTTGACGGAGGGACTGAAAATTGAAACGGTACCACTTAATGACTTATTCATTCAGCTTACCTCGCTGACCCTGTATCTCTTTTCACGGTTGAACAAGTACACAAAGGCAAAGAGGGCACATAAAAATAATGAGAATCCACGGAAAAAAGAAAGTTAATTAGTTGCAGGACAAGAGGGTTTCATTTTAACTTGATATTTCTCGTTTAATCCAATCTTAAAATCTTGTAATAACTTATAGACGTCCGCGATCGATCGCCAAACGAACTGAAACTGAAGTGTCTTCGTTTCGCCTGATCAGTGTATTTCAGGTAGTGTTGAGGAGAACGTAATTTGTGATTTATCAGGTCAATTCACTCGGACTTTCGATACTTAATTAATTAATAAAAAGGTGATGTAAGAAACTTTTCTTAATTCTGGAACGATTTCTGAGATCTCGATTCACATAACACATTTGCATTAGTAATCACTGCATTGGTTTGATTGGTTTGAGAAGTGGGAAATTTTTAGATTTTACAACGCATAGTTATGATTTATTTATTTATAGTTTACGTTGCTTGTTCAAATTACTCAAAATTATTAAAAATTTTTTAAATTAGAAACGAGTTAGTATTTGGAAAGTTAACATTCATTCTATTACTTTTGACATGTGTTCCAGAATGTCTTTTGAATGTTTGTCATTTTCGTAACATCCATACTACAAATTCGCCTAATTCATGTTTGATAAAATTGAAGTTTGAGAAATCCAATAATGTAATGTGGATCTAATAATGTAAAACTCAGATTCACGATAATATAAAGTTTGTAAAGTATAATGTGTTCTATTTTATAAAATTTTAAAATTACAACATATTGACAATCCGACCGTCATACTCTATCTTGCTTAATAATAATAAAGCACAAGGTGAATAATGATACAGCAAAGTGTTACATTTGTCGTATCGATTAATAACATAATTTTATAAGAAGAAATATAAAAAAGAGATGTATTTTTAGTTTAGTAGTACTTTATAGTCACTAAGACAAAGTATTTGGAAGAATTAAAACCACAATCTTAGCAGATACAAATATGTATGATATGACAATCATTTTTTTACTTGTATTTAATAATTATTTTCTTCGCTTATTTTATACTTCCAAAAATGAGCATTAGCAAAAGTTTGCTTTAGTGTTAATATGTTATAAATAACTCAAAAATTGCGTGATTACTATTAAACTCATAGTAGTACAGTATTTTTAATTACAACAAACGAAACACATCTATTTCATTCAACATTTGCGTAATACGTATACTTAATTGGATACGCACAATATATTTCTAAATTACGCAATTAAAATTGCTACGGCGAAATCAAGCAGCGTTGAAGGTAAGAAGCTCGAGTTCTCAAAGCAAACATAATTAAAGTTACGAGTACAAAGGCTGAAAATCCAAGACGGATTTATAATTAAATCAAAAGCCAGCTAGAGAGTTCACCCTTTGCATTTCATATTTACCACATTTCTTTGTAATGATGGATATTTGCAAAACTTCAATAAATACCTATCAAACAAGCTGTGTCTTCATATCGTTATGACAGAATGATCGCGTGAAAAACTAGAGATTGAACAAGTAATTTTTGTAATGGGTTCAGTTTAAACAATTTGAATACGAGTTAAAGAAAAGGATTTATATTTAGAATAGATATATACATGCTGTAGTTTCATTACAATTTATGTGAAAAGTAAGAGAAATAGCATGTGAATACGTTGCATTAGTTTCCAATAGAGTGTGTTGTGTACTACTTGGCAAAATGAGAGAAAAGCAATAATGATTAAAATGAAGTAAGACATTAAGTGGATCAGACGAAAATGACAAAAATTATGAACACAGGCAAAAGGTTTGATGATAAATATAAAATAATTGTATATGAATAGAATATAACTTTGTTACGAAAAAAAAAGTTTCGCAATGACATAGAAATATCGAAAACAAACGAAATCAAATCAAATCACGAGATAAAAGGATTGGTGATGAACATGGATGCATTAAAAGTGAGAAAACTGAAATTTTAGTGTATTTTTTCTTTAATAGAGAAATTAGAAAAGTATTTTTAAAAATGTTTATATATAAATAATTGCAATAATGTAAGTAATGATATGGTAATAATATTAATGTACTACTTGCTACAGGCTAAGCTGCTGCGTCAATGTCCTTCGATGCACGTCGAGTCACTTGATCGCGTACGAACGTGGCCGCTTAGTGACGTAGCCTTCGCTACCACGACCGCTCCAACGGTATCCGTGCACTCTGATTGGTCCGGGTTTTCTCTTAATATCTCCTTAACGAAGCCGCGGACAACATTTTCGCTAAGGAAAAAGTTGTTTCAAATCACCTCCCGAACCACCCATTTCAAGGTGTTACAACATTTTTGGGACACCCTGTATACATTACGAAAAAGTATTATTAGAGGTAAATACGATTATCCATACGAAATGCTTTCGAAATCCATACAAAATTCTTTAAAAAGATTTAAAATTAAAATAAATGTTTCAGTTACAAAAAAGTTAATACGTCGCAGCGCAAGTGATGAAATAAATTCGTGAATTTTGAAAACACTCTGCTAGTATCTGTGATACCTATATATGTATTGATTAAATTAAATAAGTGAAGTATCCCTTTGAAACCTGGTTGAAATAGTTTCGAGGACAAGTGACGTAAATCGTGTAATTGGTTCCTGACCGATTTCCTCGTGAGTCCATTGAAATTGAGAGTCCTGCCGTTTCTCAGGTCCCGATCCCAAACGCTAGATACGTCGACCGTATAAAACCGGCCTCGAGGATGGTTCTCGCTAGCGAAGGGGGATGCTGGACCATTTCGGACTGACATACGAGTATTACCCCGCGGCATAATTGCCCCGTAACTCAGCCGGCACCCCTCAGCGACTGTTCTAATAACGATGATACCGTTGGCCTGCGACCCGAGGCATTTTTAACTGGCGAGAATTTGGTTAGAGCGTACCAGGTCGCTTCGGCCATTCTTCCTTGTTCCTCGTTGAGAAAACTAAAAGCAAAGATGGTCAAAGTAGAAGAAGAATACTTACTCATCAGAGTAATGAAGAGAAGTAACTTTATTCATATTTTACAACGTTTCTGGTCCTCTTCGGTTCAATCTTTGATAGCCTAAAGCTGGTATATATGTAGTATCAGAATTTTAAGGTGAATGAAGATTCATAAATATTATTTCCTCCATTTAAATACCATGTGTTCAGTAGTTATTCAAAAATATATTCGACCATATTGTGGTTCTTTTCAAGTAACATAAGTAAATAGAAGTAAAGGTTTCGCAGCGCAATGAGACCTGATGTATGCATATGATGAAGAAGAATGTAAAGAAAATAGGAAAATGTAAAACAATTTATTCACATCAAGGAACAAATGAAACTAAAGGGAAAAAGAAAATGCAAGTAAATTGTAAGTATTTATTTGGATGGTCAAACACTTTGCTGTTTTTAACATTCCTGCCAATTACTTAGGTAAACTATCTTGCATTTTTGGAATGTAAATGAACACTCCACAACTTTTCTTACGTTTTCTGGTGTTGTTTTACATTCTATTTTTCTTTTACTATCGCGATGCACCACGTTTCATTGTATTTATGTTCCATGAAAGGGCCTGCACTCCTAAAATTGAAACTTAAGTTGAAATACATAATCATTATATATGTTATAAATTTTTTAATTTAAAAATACTCCAGTATTTAAGGAAAAAATCAACTGCCAGTAATTTTTCTTGCTTACATTTTAAAAATAATTAACATAATGTTAATCTTACAACAAAATATATTCATTGAAATCAAAACGATTGAACGACTAATGTGATGATCATCTTCAGGAACATCTCAAATTATTACATAATTCATCTATGATTTTATAACACACGAAAGATTGTGTCTCAATTTTATTTTAATAAAAGTAAAAAGGGGTTTAACTTCTGGAATTTATTCACTATGTTGTTGGCTGTCTGCTTCCAAAGTTCAGTTTTTGCAAACAGACTTGGCTTTACCTAGCAACTTCATGGAAGAATTAATGTCACCAAGATTAACATTTGCTAATGTAAAAAATTCTGTTTAAATTGCAGAGTATTTCTAAATAGAGCGGGACTACCCTGTATAACACCTCGAGGTGGTAAAGTTAGGTGGTTTACCCTTTACACACTGAATTTCGTTGTTAATGGCCAAGCAGACGATGCGAAATAAAACAAAACCATTAAAAAAAATTTTCCTCATCTCCGCGGACGAGGTGATTTTTCGCGTCCCCGTTCGTTCTAAAAACTCTCGGCGTCTCGCTTTCTGCCACGGTTGGGAGGGGCGGGGGGACAGGGAGCGAACTTTTGGAGGAGCAACCGCTTAATGGAAAGCGGAATAGCCAAAGTTCCGACCTTTTGCGGAAATTATTACGGCGCCAAGTTCGCTGACACTTTTTCTCGGCACGCGCACCCGGGACCCATGGCTCCCGGTGCTGGGACTAAGCACCGACTTGGGGAAAATAACGACTCGGTAAAAGCGCGATCGTTCTTCGGACTCGATGCTCTTTTGTGATCTACTTCGGGATTGGAGTGAGATTCTCCGTGGCCATTTCTTCGAGCTGGGTTTCGGCTCATTTTACTTTTCCGTCGATAGACTTGTTGGGGTTGTGCGAACACATTCTTTGGCGGAAATTTAGAGCCACGTGCGTAGTTTCGTACTCTTGGGTCAGTGGTTCTTAAAGTATCTTAAGCGGTATCATTCGTAATAAAAAAATAATGGGAATATTGTCTGGCAATACTGAATGTGGATGAATTGCAAATATTGTAGATAAAGTGGTTAAATTACAAATGTGGTAGATATATTACGTTGTTTCGCTACAATAAATTATGTTTCCTTAAGTATCTTAAAGTATCTTGAACGTTACCATTCGTAATGAAAAAATGATAGCATTTGGGAATATTTTCTGGCAATACTGAGTGTGGATGAATTGAAAATATGGTAAATAAAGTGATTAAATTATAAATGTGGTAGATATATTACGTTGTTTCACTGCAATAAATTATGTTTCCTTCTTAAAGTATCTTAAAGTATCTTGAACGCTACCATTCGTAATGAAAAATTGCAATACTGAAAGTGAATGAATTGCAAATGTGGTAGATAAAGTTGTTAAATTACAAATATGGTGGATATATTACATTCTTTCCCTGCAATAAATTGTTTCCTTTAGTGTAAATAGAATCTTCTAATACACAATAACACAAACGATTATTACTGCTTATGCCTAAATTAAATCAAAAACATCGATAGCAATTTAAGCAATTTTTATGATCATATTTTTAAATTTCTCTAAATATCTTACAAATTAGAATAAATCATTAACTTCTCAATTTTTAATTTTTAAAATAATTTCTAGTACTAACTCTACTTTTTATTTAGAAAACAATTTGTCAAACTCTTTTCATGCCCAGACTTGCGTATTTAAAATTTAAAATTTAATTATAAGAATCTAACAACTATGATCCAAATGCAAGAGTTTATTTTTTATAACAAATGGCCTTTCTATCGAGATCGATAACAGTGATCCTTAATTTTCAATCACAAGTTTCTATATTGATATTTGAAAATGATCCGGATGAAACAAATAACTTTTGACTATAAATGCAAAATACACACTACAGGAAAAACGATGGCACGCATTCAAATTTATTTTAAAATAACGATCAATATGTCTCATCTTGCTTATCAGCAGTACTGCTTTGCCTAATTTGTTTTAATTTTTCGTATTACTCGTACTCCATTATGAAACGTTATTGCTTAACCTATTGTATTTTTATTTTTCTTCCGTTTATTGGACAACACTGAATTACAATTATTTTTTATCATTCCTCCACGTCCCTCCGCCATTGAAACAGGCAGCAATATCATAAAATAAACGAGAATGTTATTAATTCAATCTGCATATCCTGCCTGAAATAAATTACAAAGTTCATGCCGTGATTCCAATTTCCTGGCTGAAAACGTATAAAAAATTGCGAACGAAGCGGATGCACAATAGTCGTTATTTTTGCTGTCCTTTTTCGCATATGTTCCCGACGGTTTATACGATAAAAGTAATCTGCTATGACGAGATGGACGTATTACGTACAAAGCACCGACCGTCGACGACCCAGCAGTCGGATAAATGGATCGAAATGGTCGTAGAATTGTCTTCTCTAATGCATCGCTTCTATCGAGCTCCAGTAATCCTGGAATTTTCGGAAAATACATGCCGGCATCGATCAGAGTCCACTTGCGTGTAACTGGGTCAATGGGTCTCTCCCAGTGTTCTGTTTTCCAGTGTATTTTGGCCAATCTTCGGAAGTCATCGCACAAACTGTTACAAAGTGAAAATCGTGAAGTTTTTTTCAATGCGCTGCCATGTATTTCAAACCACTACACATACAGTCCCGTAAGAATTCGTACCCTTTATGTCTATCGAATAAAATGTTGTGTAACAATAATAATGATCATAAAAATTGCTTAAATTGCTATCGACGTTTCTGATTTAATTTTGTCATAAGCAGTAACAATCGTTTGTGTTATTGTGTATTAGAAGATTCTATTTACACTAAAGAAGGATAGATTTGACGTTCGCAAATAAATGTTTCATTATAGATATGTATATGAATAAATATTACACATGCACATATTGTAAATATTTACATGTACACATTTGTACATGTATAAACAGCGATTAAAAAGGAAAATGGTTATTAAGATTTGAGAGTTATGACGTTTGCATGTTAGTTGTATTAATTTCTGTATTAAATTGAAGAGAATAAAATAAGAATTTAATTTTCCTTCCCATTAAAATGCTTAATGTCACATTTAGAGACATTTTTTCCAGAGTAACATTTTTTTATACACCTTGGGGAGCTTTCTCTAAAAAGAGACCTTTGTCGATCAGCGCGTTGTTGAAAATGTTTTATGGAATTTTTCGCCTCCAGGAATTCAAAGACTTATGCAGCTGGATTAAACAAACTTAGAAATTATTCGTAGAAATGTATTGGTGCAAACAACTTTCATTTTATTTAAAAGAATTTATAGTTTTGATAGAGTTAGAGTTATTAAAAATTAAAGCGCCATATTAAAAATTGATTCTCCATGTAGTTCTGAATTATATAATACAATACAGCTATAGTTTGTTTCAATTACTAGACTGATCAAGTGTAGGTGTCGTTTATAGAAAGAGTCATTCTTTGCCATATTATATAAAGATGAGGGCTAAAATGACTAAAAGAGTTAAAATATTATTTATCTACAGTGTAGTCCTAACATCGTTATTTGTATTCAATAATTGCAGAATATTTATGATATTTTATGCTATAAATATTATTTATATTTTCACTTATATGTCTTTCAAATTTTTATATAATGTTTTGTTGAGTATAACGCATGCAAAACATTATTCTCTCCAGCTTAGTGAGTATCCTTGGGTGTCATTACTGCAGATGCATATACAAATTCATATTTTGATAAATACAGGAAAAGAATTTAAGCTTAACCCTTTGTTGTCCTATTTCGAGTAAGACAGAAGTAAACTGAAATCAGAAAATGTTGACTGCAAACGGTTAAATAAAAGTTTATCCTATCTTCTAAACGGTTTAACAGATATAGTATTATTGACATTTTATAAACTTTTACACTTATAGACATTCTCATAGATCTCCCCATATTTTCATTTGTCATAAATGTATAAAACTCCGCTGTGTTGTCATTAAATCATGGCTTAAAATTTCCCCGGCTAAATGGTACCGTAAAGGATTAAAAAGAAAAAACAGCAATTCGAAGTATCAAAAGGTTAAACAGAGCACGGAGGGAGCCTGAAAAGCTAACGCAAAACGTAACAGGACACCTTATTAAATCAGCGTCACTTACATCTCTTTCGACGCGAAGCTCTTTGACGGATCCCTATCGAAGAAACTGCAAACAGATCGTGCATACGTATCGGTTTGATCGTTACATCGAGGACGGTAAGGCGGGGGGAAGGTCGCGTAAGGGGTAGACTCGAGAGACAGTAAGGAAAGAACGAAACGAGAGAAAAGAAAACTTTCATCGACGACTGAAGTCGTGGAGCGAGCGGTAAATGCGAAAAAGGAACGTCACGTACATGGCACCTGACTGCCGCCAGGACATATCAAGAGTGCTATCGTTGTCCCTCCTCCAGGAGTCGTTTCCACCCCATCGAGATCACGACGAAAGTACCGCTGCTAGTCGGCTAATTCCACTCCGTCCCCCTTGGTCCCGTAGACCGCCCTTCTGTACGTCTGCAAAGTATCTTGCTACGTGACGTCGCAGCCCCGTACAGCGTACAGCCAACAGGAGAAACGAGCGAAGACGACTCGGAAAGATCTGCAGGGAGGACCAGTGGCCTCTTTGGAGTCTTCGAGAAACCTGACATCGAGGGAAGACCCGTTGGACGCGGCCCAAAGCGTAACGAGGGCTTCCAAGCGCGCGGAACGGGCACGCGTTACCCTCTCAGATACGTGGAACAGTCACTCTGGTCACTGCGAGTCTTCCGTGGGGGAGAACTCCATCTTTAGAAAGCTCGTCAAAAGACTCGTTTAATACTGTCTTCCATATTTCAATTCTTCTGCGGTCAGTTGGATAGATTGCACCATAGATTGAGTATAAAGTGTTTTTTTATAAGGTGTGTTTCGCCTTAATCCTTTGACCGCGGGACAATTTTTACTGGAAATTTTAAGAGACGTAGAAGTGTAAATTTAAGGGAAAAAAATGTTACAGGGAATAGTAAAGACGGATATTTTATGTTTAGAGTTTATTAATAGGACGTTCAGTTTGAAAAATAAACATTGAAAATTTAAACGACTTTTTTCCTGAGATCTTTGTTGGTATTACTGATCACTCGCTAGATTTAGTTTTAGAAGTTGGTACAGAGAGGGAGTTCCAAAAGTTAGTTCTGATCTGACATGTGAATATACACTAGCCGTCACAAAAAAAACGGGACACTATTTTAAAACGTAATAACTCCGAGAGCCTTCAACCGATGTTCGGGAAACTTCGTGAGGTTTAGTTTTGAAGTGTCCTCTGGGTGTGTGCAAAGTTGCATTGACGAGGGTTGATGATAAAGGGTTAATTCACCCCTTCCCCCTCTAAAGGGGTAATGCAAAAAAAACGGCACTTCAGAAGGGTCCAGGGGCGACGGAAGGTGGTGAAAAAATCAAAAAAACCTTTGAAGCGACTCTGTTTGATGCCCCCTACAAAATGCACCCCTTGAAATCGCTCTCGAACAAGTAGTAAATGGGCCGGTAAATTCAGAAGCGGAGCGAGGGCCTGCAACCGTACGTGGTCAGACCAGACCGGACTCCAATTTAACGTGAGCTGACCCGTACGGGCGCAGGGTCTCGCACCACTTTTGAATGCCGTTTCCGTCCGGCCCATTTACTACTCTTTCAAATCTGCGCCGATTTGACAACGAAAGCGTGATTTAAAAAATCTGATTTTTTGGGGATCTGTTAATAAAGCATTCGCGCGTCCGAATCTGCAAACGGTGTTGACGTGGGGTTAGTTGTTCACCCGGCAGATGGGCCTGAAGTTGGAAGCGAGTTTTTACAAAAATTGACATTTTCGAATTTTATTGCCATTCACGCGGGAAAAAGACATCAAAACTATGTCGCACCGATGCCCTGGACTGTTGGACATGTGATCCATGCAACGAAATAACGTTCCAACCCTTTCACTGGGGGGTGGACCACCCCTACCTCTGCCCTCCTCCCTTCAGCTCTGGGGGCAGTTTTCGGAACGGGACCTTTTCGGCATTCATCCTTAACGTATCGAGAACGAACATGGTGAATTTCATCGCGCTCCGATCTGTGGAAGTGCTCCGTTACGAAGGGGGTTGAAAATTTGCGAGCTGTTCCACCCCCCAAAGGGTGTCTATGGGGTGCACGGTATGGATGATAGCATTTTTTGGATCAGGGAAGTCCAGAGAATGCATTGAGCCCAAAATCGAGACTGTCGTCCAAAAATTGTGGATTTTAGGGGGGGGGGG
>NW_026535322.1:13216049-13236924 GCF_026225885.1 Hylaeus anthracinus
CTGTCGTCCAAAAATTGTGGATTTTAGGGGGGGGGGGTGTTGTGAGGGGTGGTTTTGTTCGAGAGTGATTTCAAGGGGTGCATTTTGTAGGGGGCATCAAACAGAGTCGCCTCAAAGGTTTTTTTGATTTTTTCACCACCTTCCGTCGCCCCTGGACCCTTCTGAAGTGCCGCTTTTTTTGCATTACCCCTTTAGAGGGGGGGGGGGTGAATTAACTTTTTATCATCAACCCTCGTCAATGCAACTTTGCACAAACCCAGAGGACACTTCAAAACTAAACTTCACGAAGTTTCCTGAACATCGGTTGAAGGCTCTCGGAGTTATTACGTTTTAAAATAGTGTCCAGTTTTTTTTGACGGCTAGTGTATAATCGACGTTTCTTATGTATTACTTTACTTATCAATATTAATAAATATGTTTATAGCAAGGATGGTTTATTTCTTCCTGATACTTTCCATACAATCTCGTAGTGCTCTAATCCTGTTGCAGTTGTCTTACTAAAAAAATAGACAACGGTCGAACAATCGAATTTTTAAAAAATATCACCTTATAGAGAATAATAAAACGAATCTTTTTCACATTTTCAGTTTATTAATGGGACGTTTAGTTTAAACAATAAAAATTGAAAATTTAAAAAAGTGTTTTCCTGAGATCTCGTAGTGGTCTAATCCTGTTGCAGTTGTCTTACTAAAAAAATAGACAACGGTCGAACAATCGATTTTTTAAAAAATATCACCTTATAGAGAGTAACAAAACGAAACTTTTTTATATTTACAGTTTTTTGAAATGGAATAGATGCAACGAACTTCTAACTTTTTAATTTTTATTTTTGAAACTAAGCGTCCTATGAATAAACTGTAAATATTAAACAGTTTCGTCTCATCATCTTCTATAAGCTGATATTTTTTAAAAAATTGATTCAATGACTACAAACATTTCTCTGAACCCATTTTTCGAGGGCGCATATATATATATATACGTCCTTCATAGTCAAAGGATTAATGAGGGAATCACATTAGGTGTCCAATTATTAGTTTCTTGGGATAATTGTTATTATCGAAAATAAATTGTGTAATGATTTAATATCATCGAAAATATTTTGTGTACGTTTTAAAGTACATTTGATAATTTTGATAATTTTTTCCATTCATTACACATAGAAATCTATGAGATATCGCATTTTTCGTAACTACTCTTCTATAAACCATGGGAATGATAACTTAAAAACAAATCGAGCGATCGTTTTCAAATGTTACATACGTTAACTGTATTTAATTGGAATAAAATCACTGTGTAAAGCGTGTTTTTTATTGCAAAACATTAGACAAACATTTGTGGAAATTCTCTCCAGTAGTACACTTGGACGAATACTTGTTGTAGGGAACAGCTGATATCTCCAAGATTTCTGTGTGAAATTAATTGCAAAAATGATCAAATGTCGTTTAAAACATACCTAACACATTTTCAATGGTATAAAAATATTACATAAATCATTCTTTGTAAAAAGAAATTTCCCAAGGAACTTAATACTTGGATTCCTAATATGATTTTCTCCCTTAAAGTACAAGGCAATTCATTAATATTTTCTCAGTGTAATTCTTGATGTGAATATGTAGACAATGGAATCTAATTAATGTTTTTTGCAGCTGTTTCTCACATACAATAATTTTTGTTTAATTGTATAAAGTTTTTTGAGTTTATTTTTTTACTTTCTTTACTTTACACACAAGATATAGTTCGCAATATCTACAATGTTAATAACATAGTTTAACATGAAACTTGATAAAGAAATGACTTTTAGGCTACCAAAGAAATGTTATTTTAGATAAACCTTGTGAAATTTGAAGCTACGATGTACGTACGATGCTTTTTCGATGTACTGGTTTATATTCTTAAAACGTTCAACGACTTACACTTTTCACAAGCTTTTAATAATTCCCATCACCGTGCATAAACTTCTTAACCTACTTTACATTCGTTGATCACACTGACACCGCGCACATCATATTACTTTTGCTGCATGCACAGTCTTCCATCGACTTCAGAAATGCAATACCATCGCACGAGGAAACCTTGCATTACCACTTACTTCCTTTCACACGAGCACGAACTGTTTCAAACTTTGTAATTAGATCTGTTCATAGAAATTAGATCTCGCGAGCGGCGTTTAAAGATAATGCTCCTGGAAATGCATGCGTCTGAACGAACTTATCACTAAACCTAATAGACCCCGGGCAATCCTGGCTCCTTTCCGACAACTCGCAATCGTTTTAATGAATGTTGATTACAGTTCGCCGTGCAGGTGTCCTAAATAAAGTTCGTTATCGCCGCTGTTCTTCTTTAATAGGAATGCCAATGAAAATGTAGAACCGTCTTCTCGGTTCTCGTTGGTAACGATGTTAACCGAGTTCAGAGACGGGGTTTATCCTCGCTGGGCCCCGAGTACGTGGTGGCCAACGTGGATATCTACTTCGGGAAGCTTCCCGTACCCGTCGGTGTTTTATAAGCCTGATGAATGTGGATTAGACTTCTCCAGGCGTTCTCTTAGCTTTCCCATCCCACTCCTGTCATCCGTTTCGTCTCCGTGCCACCGCTTTTCTTCCACTTTATCTTCTTCTTCGTCTACTTCTTCCTTCCGCTTCTTCTTCTTCAGACTTCGCTACACCTCTCCGTACCTTTGTTCTTCGTATTCTTATTCTTAGTCTTCTCGCGACTTTCTTTTCCCCATCATCTCGCCGCTCCGTTCATTCGACGCGAAACTCCTTCGAAATTATGCAGATCCAACATCCTTGGGTACCGTTCCCTTGCGCCGCTCGGGCGAAAAGTTAATTTTTGCGCTAACCATCCGGCTTCGAAGATAAATGTTGGCCGACGGCATTCCATTTCGAGGAGGAAGAAGCTGATCGACGTTTCTCTGTCCGTATTTGAATATTGAGGGTCGTCTAGAACACTTTCCAGCTGCCTCTCGGAATGATCGAAAAAGGAGTTCGTTTGTGTTTCGATTCCACCTCCCTAACGTGCATCGGATCCGTATTTTTCGTGTAAACTTAGCCGTTAATCATTTTCTACTTCGAATTACGGTAGAAGCCATTGGAATGTATTTGTCTTGTACTGTTTCTTTTTTGAGAAATTTCTATAAATCCAATGTAGGTATTTCAAGCAATTTATATTCATTAATAGTCATTAATTTTGATAGTTCAAAAAATGGACAAATCAAAATTCAATTAATTCATTTTATGTCGATTTACCACAGTACGGTTTGAGATTTACTTTTATGTCATAGCGTGATTGTGATGTTACTTATGCATAAGTTCTTTGTTTCAATTTATTTCAGTTTTGATATTCAGTTGGATTTTTGAAAATGTGCTGTCATTTCGCAGAATCTATTTAACACGTTTTGTTAATATTTTAGTTTGTCTGGAAAGTCCATGGCGATTTTTGGTAGGTGCTACACGTCTGTTTAATAGTGAAATGGTTGAAAACAATTAACATGGATGCATCCCTTAAAAGGTGGAAAGGTCGTGGAACAAAATGGTACTTATATAATTCAATAAATATATATCAAAATTCAATTGTGCCTTTGAATTTTTCTTAAAAATTGGCACGAACTTTCTGGACAACCCAATAAATGTACAAACACATAATGAATTACAACTTTTGTAATTAAATATTATATTATTGAAAGGTAATTGTTCGATCGAAACTCTTTGACATAAAAAATTTCAATCTATTCGATTAAATATCTTGACTCGATCTTACCTCGTCGAAGTTTCGGGCAAGAATGATCTGTCCTCTCGAATTCGTTCCCCCTTTGGTTTCGGGTCTAAAATAATCTAAACATACGCAAGAGAGAAAGACGGTTCGAGAAAGGATAGAAATTCGTGACTGTAAGATAGGATGTTTAGGCAAGATAAAGGTGTTATAAATAATGAATCGTGGCTATGGTGAATGAAAAGTAATAGTTTATTTTAACGTCGATGCAAGGGAAAAAGCCCGAAGGCATAAAAACACCCTTGATTTAAATGACTGAATTTATAATATTTGTTTTGTTAGTGTGAGTGTGTCGCGTGTGATTTTGGTGATATTTTCGTGTACACGAAGGTCGGGCGCCCGCCAGCGATTAATCGCGTGACACCGGATTTTTTAGGAAATAATTCCCAGATTGTGAATCGATCACGATGGTACGGAATAATGTTCCGTTGGAGTCTCCTGCGCGGGGAGACGTCCAGATGATATATGTAATTAGCAAGAATCACGACGATACGAAATAGTGTTCCGTTGGAGTCTCCTGTGCGGGAAGATATCCAGATTACCAGGAATCACTGTGTTGCGGAAACTGAGTTCCGATGGAAACTCCCGCACAAGGAGATATCCTGACGTCGTCCGAAACGTCTGATTTGTTTGATTATTGCCGAATTACGAATTCCCGTAGTCGAGACAAAAATTACTGTCTTTTATTACGCGGTATATCTCCTCGACCGGTCGCGACCGAAGTTCGAGGCCGACTCCCTAATTGAGGCCCGGACCACGTATCTCCGTATTCTAAACATTGAAACGTTATCGATTTCTTCGAGTCGAACGTGCCGACGAACTACGTCGAGTCCATTCTACAAATAAATCGTAATAAACGCTCCAACAGTAATGGTTATTGTTAGATACCATTTGTTGATTTTCGACTGTTTTGAATCTAATCCTTGGTTACTTAACACTTAAACAAACAAGATAAGGATATGGGACTAGATACTTGTACTTTCTCTAACAACTATGCCTACAGGAAGCACGACAGCAAAGAGTTAAACACAACACGAGTGAACCGGCAACAATCACCGATTCACTTTCGAGTTCGTCAAATTGTTCAACGTACAGTAACCGGTATCGTTCTTCCTTTCTCGTCCGAAAGAAAGTTTGGTCCGTTTGGAAGGCCGCTTCGTCGGCAGGCTCAGCCAGCAAAAACCTAAGATACAGTTTTTCGAGTGGTCGTGCTTCGCAAACTGCTCGACGATCGCAATGTAATTAGCGAGCCAGGCGATCCTCGTTCTTCCTCTTCCTCCTCCGAGCGGCTTCTAATCTTTCTTGGAAATAACGAGGAGCCCGGTATCCGGTCGGATGAAAAATGCTTCTTGAAACACGAAGTGGGCAACACCAGCAGATGCCAGTTGGAACGACTCTTGAGCCAGAAGACAGATGTCAAGCCGTTACGTGAGGTCCCGCTAACTACGTAATTACATCATTCCCGGCTCGCTGGACTACTGTCTCCTTTTTCCCGTACCACCCAACCGGCGCAGCTCCGAAATTACCAAATATTCGTCCCCGATAATGCTGACACGCCTCCGCTAGTCCAACGCGTCTTTTTCAAACGTGCCAGCGGTCGGCCTTTTCTATTCCGCGAACAGTTGAACCGTTTTGCATAAGAGAACTTAAAAGGCGGCGATTCTCACTGCTTCCGTGAATTGCCTTCGTTTTCGTCGGCGATATCCGATTCAGAGAACTGGGGCAAGTTGGAGCTCATTCTCAGCAATAATGAAAGACTATCAATTAATTATTCGTATAGAAAATGAATTCGATAATGGCCATTGGGATTTTACTGTTCTTTAGAAATTTCAGGTTGTCGAATGTACAGGGTGGAGTAATTAAATGGAAATTTAATTAAATAAGCTAGGAATTATTGCTGCTTGTGTTTCAATTGCCCTGCTGGGAATAGAAAATGCAAATGAGTAGTTTCTTTTGAGATTTAATTATTGCGTCATTGTGAATATGGCTCGACATATAACGTTTACATATGTATGCAAAATGTAAATTTCTCGTAATGAAATGATCAGTATGATACTATTATTGAGGTCAATAATTTTGCCCTTTATGCTTTATGAAAGTATGTAAACGAAGTATGATTCCATTGTTAAGAAATCGCGATAACTTTGTAATTTCTTTAAAAACGACCCTAACCTTTTCAGGAATATTGACACATATGTATACGTGTTCTTTTATATAAAAATTACCATTGTTTACGATCCCAATACCTTTTAAAATTAGAAACAACTATCAATACTATATTAAAGTAAAACAGCATATTTGTTTGCTAGAATGAATTTACAGATAAAAATTGCTTTGGTTAGTGTGTACTGTTATGCTGGACTGTGACTAGCCCCCTGTTTACTCAGCCGACTCAGCCGCCTTTTCGCCAATCTGTATTACTCATCCATACTTTCTAGTTCATAGTTCAGACTCCAGAAAACTTCCACATCATCATCCACATCATCAATAGTCACTAAAGCCTAACCCCACTCATCACCACAAATCCAAAGATATATATAGGACTGAACAAGCGAAGGGCAGTCAGTTGACGACTTCCGCATTAATACAACTCCATAGACGATAGTTTTTTGTAAAGTGTTTGTAAAGCGCCTGGAACTCCCAAAAAGAATAAAACTCTTTTGCTAAAAAGAAGACTCGAACATTTCAAACATTATAATTTCGAAAGATTCTTTTTTTACGTTAAAGTGGCAAAAAGAAATGTACTGAAAGATACCACATGATAGAGAATTATAAAATATAATTGAGGGTATCAATAAGGAGGCAGTTGCATTTTATCAAATTTTTGGATAGTTAAAGAAAAACGTTTTAAAATTCAGATTTTTAAAATTTTCTTTCCTTTTCTTTTTCATATCGTAGCATAGGTACCTAATTATGAAATTATCTTGTTCCGGATTCCATCCTTCCTTTGTATCAGATCCGACCTGAAAAAAACCCTGAAAAAGGAATTTTTCGAATGAAGAGAACAAATTCTTTTTCAAACACATGTTTATTTTATTCTTAAAACATTTGGCAATACAAAAAATGCAGAATACAGAAATTTTGTATCATCCTATTGCATGTATACCCCCACAACAAATGAATTTCACATGTGCGTGATACATTGACCTTTAGATGACCTTGAATAGAAAACCAATAGTTTAAAGAATACTTCGAATTTTGCATTCCTTCTTTTTTTACATCCCCTTTTGCTTATACGTAATAAAGACATAGTTGATTGTTATAGAAATGTGCAATAATTGTAATGTAAGGATGTCGCATAATTGTTGTCAAACCATCATGGCGCATTACCTTCAAGAATACTAAAGAGCTAATTAGGGTTAAGTTGTTACGCAAAGGCAGAAAATTTATGTCAGCCGCACGCAGATGGCATCGCTCGACGACGTGGTTTTTACCGTGTCGTTGCTGGACCGATTATACGATCGAACAATTAAGTATGATTACTTGTCACCGACTCATGCATACATGCATGAAGTGGCTAAGAGCTGGTCGTATTATCATTAGCATAATGATTAGCATAATTAATGTCGTCGGGTGGGTTAGTTTACCACGTTATCGTCAATAATTAATGCTGACTTATCTCCGGCGCGGTGATAATATAGCGCGCATTAGATACTGCCTTAGGAGCATTAGGAATTTGGTTAGCCTATCCGGTGGTACAGTACGTTCCAAAACGAGGTCCCTTGATCCCTATTCGCCTGGCGTTAATGTCGATTTTGATAGCACTGAACTGAAATTTTTTGTTCATAGTAATTTTTGTTCAATATTCAAGTAATTTATCAGAAATTACAAGATCCAATATTTCAACCTTTCAGGTATAAAAAATGTGAACGTTTTGAACTGGTATCCTCTATTAAAAAAAAATAAGTATTGATGTTTTATTCTTATACAGAAAAGAGTAAATGTTGAGAAGTTGAAGACTGAAGAAACTTCACTTTGTTTAATTATTATTATTATTCTATCTTAGAATAATTTACGCAATCCAACACAACAGTTTAATAAAGTAAGTTCACTTTTTCGTGTACAATTTAGTTTACGGTATTTCTATTTTAACAAAATAATTTAGCGTATGGTGTCGCAAAATCACGCTTCATAGTACTCCGTTCTTTTCTATCTCGGAAATATACTGTTATTATTTTCCTTACTATTTTTACTTTACTAAGTAATTGATTGTCATTTAATTCAACGTTTTGAAAATTTGATGTGGACTCAAATTTCAACATTTATTGTGTACTTGTTAAAGAAATAAATATATTATTCTTTGAAGTCGAAGTGCATAAAACCATATTAGAAATGGAAGTACGAAGACACTCTAATGACATGCTAATTATATTTTTGTAGCACTTAAAATATCCGTGTAACACGAGCACTTTGTAAAGTTATTTATTTTGTAATAGTATCATAGAGTGATTCATACAAACTGATAGATTAAATAACAATGTGGAAATGAGGTACATATCTGTTTTAGTTTGTGAAGCCACCTCAGCAGCATAATGATTTTTTTTTTTTTATTAATTTAACGTTCCAATCATTCTTCTCGGCAAGAACTAAAAGAAAAATATCTTCTACATAAAATGTAATAACGAATGATATATTAATAAAAAAAAAAAATGAAAGAGAATTTTATTAATATATAATTTGTTTCCTCTATATGTTACATAAAGATATTATATGTTTTTGTTTGGAATGGACAATAGTAATATGATAATATACACATCTTTCTTATTTTGTTACACAAAAATCAGCTAAGAATTTTCGCTTATTTGAACGAGAACGTAATTACTCGTAGAGCGCCACTGAATAACTGTACTACATTGCCTCTTTTGATCCTTTTCCTACAGAAAAGAAAATCTATTAGCTTTCAAGATTGATTACCCGTCGAACGTGATCAGACAACGAGTAAGAAGTAAACATAGACAAGAAGCTTTCCTTGACTCAGCTGGCTAATTAATTTTCATGCTGTTTCAACTCGTAATACTGACGTCACATGAGCGATGGCTTCTATCTATCAACGATACGAGTCATGCTCTAGATATTAATAGTTTTACTAGTTTTAATAATTATGTAACAGTCAATGAATAATTATTATAAAATATAGTAGAATCTCCATGATTCAAACATGCACTGTTTGAACGATTTATTATGCAAACTGTGTATTTTTCTCTATAAAAATGTTAGAATATCTTATATTACATTGTTACATAACAATGTTATATTCAGAGATAGGAGTATTCATATTCATAAATATGAATATGAATAAATTCACATCATGCGGATTTGCGAATACGAATATGAATCAATTTCTGAATGAAAATGTGAATAACGAGTTATTTATCAATGAAAATGTGAATAACGAGTTATTCACCAATAAAAATGTGAATAACGTGTTCACAGAGATTCATAAAAATGAATATGAATAAATTCACATCATGCGGATTTCTGAATATGAATACGAATAAATTTTTGAATAAAAATGTGAATAACGAGTTAGTCACGAATAAAATAACGCGTTATTCACATTTTTATTCATAAATTTATTCATATTTATATTCAGAAATCCGCATGATGTGAATTTATTCATATTCATTTTTATGAATATGAATACTCCCATCTCTGGTTATATTTGTACTTCTGTCGAAGTAACTATTTTACAGAATATAATATTATAATGCTATAGGTGCCCACCAGTTCTCACCGGGAATAAAGATTCATGGTTGACAGCAGAAAAAAATTGAAGTAATCGCGGAATAAGTTGGTCGTTGTTATTTCAGGATAATGCAGAAGTTTTTAAAGCTTGAATATCATTTGTGCATTAAGATGCGACCGGATGTAATTTCCAAGAAGCGAGGATGCGTCTTACTTGTCTCGCATTCTAAGAACTTGCAAATGCTACAAATTCTCGGCGGATTCCGACGACTCGGAGCGATGAAAATGTTTCGAGATTTGAATACTTTATCGTCGTATTATCATATTCAAATATTAACAACGGTATCTGGGGAGTTTTCGCATTTGAAAAATCAATTGCGACTGATTAATGGGATTCACGAAACATTCCAATTCCTTGAGATGCATACTATTAAGGTTTCGTATCGCGTCTACATGATCTTTCATGAATAATATGAACATTTTTCTATCGGTGCATGGTTCATTTGCGAATAGTCTGCAAAACAAAGAAATGATTTCGATGAATCTTGAATGTCTTAACTTGAAACTTACATCGATAAACGTAAAAATAAGATTTATATTGTATACGTATAGCGATGAAAAAGTGCAAATTGAAATGAACCGTGTAGAAAACTTTTATAGCGTATATGCTGGCTTATAAGTTTTCACGGTGACTGTCAAACTATTTTCATTTTACAGTATATGTAAATAAATTGAATTATACGTAATCAATTGAAACCTGTAATAAATGCTACGTTAAATAAGCAAAAAGGAAATTATAAACAAAAATTGCAACTGGATATATGAACACAAATGCAAATAATTAAACTATGTAGTTAGATAACGTTGTTTGCTTCTATTAAAGCGAGGTAATGATATTAATATCAATGCAAAATGGTCTTTAGATATTTTTGTCTATCGTAAAGTAATTCCACATCTGCAGTATCTTTTATCTTCCATACATTAGAAATTACAAAAGTCTTTCTGCCCTATTCATTTTTTTTGTACAGTGCATTAAATACCCTGATAGTGTTGTATTAAACTTGGTAAAAAATAACCCAAGAGAAAACACCTTCAACATTGCTCAAAACTAGAATTAAACTAAGTTTTGAGCACCCCAACTCAATGAATTATATAACCAAGAGAAGACTAGGCATATTATCACGCTTCTGATTAAACAGCGCTGAATAATATTGTTCAGTAGTCCTTTGATTCAAGATATTTTAAGCTTAAAGGCCTCGGAACTCTTGAGCGCTATGCAAGGAACTTGCATTAATTGTAACGTGTATTATCTTCGTCACGCGACGAGGCGTCCTAACAAGAGTCCACGAAGAAGTGGGAATCAGAGCGACAGGTGTGCCCCGCGGTTGCTGAAGCTTCGTCAGAGAAGCAGGGAGGTCCGATAGCAAAGGCGAGCGTAGGAGAACCACGACGTCTCGCGGTAATTGGGCTGGCTAATCACCGCCGGGCTATGTTATCTTAATGGCCGCCGTTATGCCGTGACATCACAACTACCCCTGTCTACCGGTAGTTTAATTGCTCCGATAGGTTCGTGCAACACCCCGCTGTAGAACATCAGGCCAATGTCGATGGACCTCCAACAATGGGAGCACGGTACGCTCTTCCGATTCATTATCAACCCTGAAAACGTCCTTGCACGAGGAGCTGAATGTAGCCCGTAGGTGATGCAAGAACAGTCTCATAACTAGCCACCATGATTTCCTGACTGCTTCTCAAAAGCTTGATGTATTTGGCTCTGAAAGGGAACTGTAATACTCTGTTTAAAATTTGTTGGTAGTTCCTTCAGAATTTGTTGTTAATCACAACGCTGTATTTATAATAAAATAGATATCAAGGCTTAAGGAAGTAGGATACTGTAAAAGCTATAAAAATATTAGGATACTCTAGGAAACATAGGAATTTCCATGATTATCGAATGAGATGTTCAAACTTAATACAACAACAGGGAACTAATCTTTTTATTAATTTTGTGTAAGGTTTTATGAAATTGTTGCACAATCAAGGTTGTGGCAACCCTTATGCCAGAAATGGTGACTGTGCATGGCATTTAGTGTTGTGATGAATCATCCGAAACAAATCAGATTGTTGGAAGGCTGTTTTTTATAAGGTTTTTTCGGAATTTTTTATAGCGATATGAAAAAACACAGACCTTTCAAATTTTTACTATATATTTATTCAGCCTTTACCTGCAACTTTGAAGTTTTTTATGGAAAAATATAATGTGGATCAGGAGATTTATCGCTCGTATGTAAAAAAAAAGGTAAGTGAATGGCGTCTATGATTTCGGCAGACTGGCTAATCTGAAATAAAAAAAAACAAATTGCATGTTAATCTGTAGGTGGATGGCTATCGCTCGAACTAGGATTTTTGAGAAATATTGAAGCGTTTTTTTTTTCGAATGTGAAAACCGTTGGCACACAAGAGGTGAGTCTCAGTCACCATTAGGTTCTACGCAGCAAATCCACAATACCTGATGTTTCTTTAGGTTTAATTTCCTTGGAGCTCGAAGTGTCGATAAAATGATTGTCGGCGAGGTAAAGGTGACCTTATTCTCAAATCTAGATAGCTTAGAATTCATAGCAATAGAATGCTAAGAAAGCATCTTGAGTCGCTGGTAGATACTAAAAAAAAGGCCTCGAGTGCAAAGGGTTAATATTGTCTGGGGTGCAATACAACTCGTTCATGTCTGACCATTTCTCGCCAATTATGCTTACAGAGTTCTTGGGTTTCACGCAGCAAATGTACAATACTTAATGTTTCTTTAGGTTTAATTTCCTTGGAGCTCGAAGTGTCAATAAAATGATTGTCGTTGAGGTAAAAGCGACCTGATTCTCAAATTGAAGATCTCATCTTCTATATATATAGATTGCTAAAAAAGAATCTCGAGTTGCTGATAAATACCAGAAAAAAGGGTCTCGAGTGCAAATGGTTAATATATTCTTCATTCCCTATATTTCAACGTGCCCACTTAATACACGCCCCTACTTTGTCGCTAATAACCACTTACTTGATGAGGCATTAAGCTCACATTAAAAAAAAGAAACCTCTCATCCCTCTCGCGTAAGAGTAAATCAACTTCATCGACGTTTACCCGCATGCCCGGGGCGTAACTAGACGTGTGCTCCGAACGAGTTTGCATTCCCCAACGATAATATTATCGCGCCCGGCGCGTTATTGTTTTCTTTTCGTTTCCCTTAGCGTTCCGTTTCCCTTTCCCCGCAAATCAAATGGAAAGTCCGCGAGGACGCAGATTCGAGATAAAGCACACGACCCAAGACAACGTCGCCTTCTTCACGGCAGGATAATTCCTGTGTTGTTCACCGAGCAAGGAACGTGAAACGATCCGCAAAACGTTCGGGGGCAAGAATGCAAATAACAAGCGGGTAGACAAGCGAGAGAGGAGGCTGGCGTTATCAGAGTGTCTCGTTGCATTAGTGGGTGGGTGAACCGGTGCTCGTCGCACGGCGAAAGATAAATCGCCGCGACCCGGGCTAAATGAGTACACGTGGGAAAGCAATTCCGTGTCTTGAAGTCTGTCTCTGAAGGATGCCGGTTGTTCCGCGCTCGTGTCTACCGTTTTCTGGCTGCCGGCAACGCGATTAATCCGGAGTCATTGAATTCCGTCGGGTTACGCTCGGCGCGGGGCATTAAGACGTATCCATCGACACGTAAAAACGCCTCTTCGTCTTCTGTTCGCCGACGAGCGACTCGGTTACACGTAAACGCAATTAACTCGGAACCAAGAGAAAGCAGGTCAAACGTAACGCGAAACGGAAGAGAGCGACCAACGCGGTCCCGAAACGGCGAACGAAGTCCCGCCCGGTAAGGACGGATCGTTAGACGTTACCGGAATTGTTTACACAGCTACCTAACGTTGATGTTGCGAGACTGGTTGCCCTGAAACGTGGACGGTACCTTCTGTACGCGGAGCTGAGCTAACACCATTTGCGACTCGAGTGTACATTCGAGGAGAAGATACAGGAGCTAATGTCAATGATGTCTTTAGGTACACTGAAACACGGACGTATGATTACACGATTTCTTACGACTAGACGTCGCCGTGGTGGTTGTTACCGTTGCTCGTGCGATAACAACACGATATTATCGCTTCAAATAATCCTGTGATTGAAAATAACGTTCTGTAAATACAGGACTTGTATATAGGATCACGAAGTTAAAGGTGAAACTAATCGTTTTAACTCTCTATGAGAAGAAATGAAATGAAATGAAATCATAGTTTTTTTGTCTTTAGTTATTATTTTACATTGATTAATAAAACTTCTTTCTTGTAATTTTGTTGTATTCATATTCTTTCAAATTAATTTGTTGTTATCGCCAAGTTTTTTTGTTTGGACTCACCGTTTTCTTAGACTGACTCGTATATACAATGGGTGGTCAAATGATTATATTAATTATATACATTAAAAATATGTTTTAAAAGTCTTATGTTTACTTCAAAGAAACTTGAATGTCTAAATTCGGTCAGGTAATTTTCCAGACTAACAGTATTGAGAATAGTTAATTGATAAACAAAACAAATCTCATTGAAACAGTGACTCTAGTTTGGTATAAAAAATTAAAAACTGATCTAAAGAAATGTATTCATAGTATCTCAAAAAGAATTTGCGCTGTGATTCATGCCCCTGGGGGTTCCTATAAATACTGATACATCTTTTTACAAATACTTTACTTGGATCAGTCACAAATAAATTGTATATATCACAATTTAACAATAAATAATTTGACGACTTACTAAATGTAACAAATATTAATACCTGTCTAATAACATCATTGAAAAATGCTTTCATTATTTTAAAATATTCACAAAAATAGGTAAAGCAATAATTGGGATCCTAATATTATACCTACAATTATAAATGATATAAACCAAAATACAATAGAAAGATTGACTTCCTGAGAAATGTATTCCAGGTTACTTAGTCTCTATTCAGAAATTCACAGTGTCCTGACTGATCAATGTTGACGCGTATCCTTGATAGTTTCACTTTAATGGATATTAACGCGATGGGAGGCTTCGCGTTCATCAAAGGCGCCGTCAAGATCTATTTTCTTCGAAAATGTTTACGGGTTAAGGTCGGGGCGAGATCACAATGAATATTAATGCGAGCGAGTTTTAGGAGAATAGAAATATCGACGCCAGTCTCTGGCAACTGCGGACTGATTTCAGCTGAACTAACGTCGCTGGGAACTTGAGGAATATAAATTGAACCACCCGAGGAGGTGAATATGTATCTCGGTACTTTCCAGTACTGATATTCGTTGGAAATACGATCGGTATTGGTATCGACGTCGTGAATGTGCCATTGAACTGTACTCTTTGATATTCTGTTTAAATAACACTCTGTCATTCGTACACGAAACTTGAATTCCGTTAATTAAAACGGACGTGCAATAATTAACCGAACGTTCCGTAAAATGGAGCAGTAATATCGCAGAGAATATCGAAGCATTTGAGGAAAATTGTACGGACTTTTGCGAAAAAGTATGTGGAATCTCAATATCGCAATCATTTTGAACTTCTTGTCGACAAAACTGTACAATGTGCTTAAGAAACAGATTCTTTGAGACTTATTAAACAATGAAAAATATCTGACTAATACGTATTATCAAATTATTATTCGGTGTAAAGTGTTGTTCGAAGCATATATTTTACTTTTTCCTAAGTGTCTTTGATAGAATGGTTGTATATTAAAACTAATGAAATAATATATAAAAATTCAATCATCGTAAAATAACAAACAATTGTATTATACAAATGTTTCTACGAGAAGCAATCCTTATGGAAAGGACACATGATAATCCATCGTAAAGATCGGTGTATTTTATCAAAGAATAATTTTTCTGTCTCGAACGTCTGTTCTTAATCTAAAAGATTATTCCTAAAAAGATCCTAGAAAAAGAAAGCAAAATATAGAGTTCTCTTTAGAATGCCGTTTCGAACTGTTCTGGAAAGTGCAATGATTAATTTCTTCTTGACGCTGTTATTGATTAATATTTAGTAAAGAAAAATGACTCTTTTTCGAAATAATTTTAATGAAATTGTAATCTATATTCATTATATCCTCTTTCCCTTGTAGAATAATTAATTGAACGCAGATGATATCGTAGAAATCTAGAAATATTCAGTGGAATCACGACAGAGATTGACAAAAGTGCGGTTGCGGTTAATCAGAATAATATATTTTATTTGTCTTTCCGAGTGCATTTATCATCGGTTCAAATATTAAGAATTGGAGCAGTGAGTTATTCGATCGATTAGGTTTTCTTAAAAAGATGAAAATACGAGGGAAGAAGGTCAAACACACAAATCAGATGCGTCAATAAGTAGTTCAAGGCGAAATTGGTCAGACGTAAACGGACGAATGAAAGTAATAGATTTAAGAGAAGAGATATAAAAATATTAACATTGTATATTAATTGAGACGATTTTAAATGATAAAATATTTACTATATTCCTTATATATTAATATATATAAGTTGGAAATAACAACTTTTTATACAAACTTAATGATTATATGAATACATTGCAGTGAACTGGAAGAAAACAAATAACTCTTGTAGATGTTTAAAAAGCATGTTGATTTTATTCCAATCTTCATTAACAGTTTTCTTTAATAAAAAAGTTAATAGTTTCTTATTATATTTGTTTTTTTTTCTGTTTCAGGTACGATATCTTTAACAAAGACTGAAATCGAAGTAGAGTGACTGAGAAATTAGTGAGTACTTTGATGTATTTATTGTTGTTGCGGTACATTAAGAATACGAGTGGATCCATATCGTACTTTTGGTATTATTTCTAGTAAACAAATGAATAACATGTTACAGTATCGAATATGTTGCAAACATTTTTATAAATATGATCATTTTTAAAAACATTCAGACGTTCCTGAACTAAACTCGTCATTCTATATTTTTATTTTCTTTACACATTATGCATTACGAATCAACAAGCATGACGCTGGAAGGCCGTCTATGGATACCCAGCGAACTATTCAGACCCGTTTTAATCAGAATGAATAATTAATAAACTTCGGTCGATCCAACGACGATGCATTATATCGTCGTGTACGGTACGGTGGCATCGTTATTAAAACGCGTACGACGAATTTCACTTACAAAGTTGGATATCCAACTGATACGAGCCCGTAAATTTCCCCCGGAATTATTATTAAATTCCCCCGGTCGAGGCGGCGGGCACGTCGGAATCGATGATCGAAAATTGATAGTCACAGCGAATTTCGAATGCGCCAATGTCGCTTTACGAGCCAATATTTACGGAATAATCGCGAGATCTGCGAGCTGTCGGGCTCTCGGCTTGAGTCTGACTCGACCGGCAAAAGAGTAAAACAACCCGTTCGCGCAGTTTGCACAGATGCCACAGTGGCGTTTACACTCCAGTGTCCGTCATAACTCGAGCCAGTGCGTGCCATTTTTCAGCGGCGTCACGCCGCGACTCCTCGTTATAATTCTGCGAAATTTAAACAGGAAATTTTATTTTCATTATTATACGCCAGCTGGAGGTCTGATTGAAACTGGACACCGGCACTGTCTCGTTTTATGAATATTATCAACGGCGTCCTGTGTCCTGGACGCCGTAACGGTTGCTCGGTGACAATTGCTGTTTAACTAGGACGCTTCGGTTTGGAAAATGCTAAGTAGAAGGTTTAAGGAGGTGCTCCGATCTAAAGCGTTTCAAAAGAAGCAGTTTTCATTCGAATCATTCGAGTTCTTCACTTGAACACGGATGAGGTGAAGACTGCTTTCACGATTGAATTTTTCACACCGAAACCATTTCAAATACAAATTTTTTCGATTTTTTTTTTCGGAAAAGAAAACATTTCTTTGAATGTATTTTTCTTGAATTATAAGAATGATTTTTACAGAATAAAAATAATATAAACATATTTGTTTTGCACACATAATTTGGACTGTCGAGGCATGTACTTCTCAAAGGAAAGATTCTGTGCAAGTTTCAAATGAAATTGTGATTACATTTTCCAAAAGGACTTTTTTAATTTGGGTAGTGATTACTTCGTATAGAAAATATTGAAAACTCGATCTTTATTTTAAAAGCATAATTTTAGTCTTGATCAAAACAAAATTAACAGAAATGAATGTGCTACTATACTTTTCGGTACTGAATGTTGGTTGGTAGAATTAGAAGAATGATCAAAATAATTAAGACAACTTAAAGAATATCAATCAGCTGAAAATTAAAAATAAACGGGAAAGGAAGGTTTGCCGATAAATATGAGGGAATTTTAAACTATTAAAATAAAACAAAATTATATGATTGGCAATGGAAAACCAAAAATCCTATCATACAGGCAAAGTTTGTTTAACTTTGTTATATTGAACATAACTTTCGTTAAGATTTCTTATAGCATCTTTAACAATAATTATACAAAAAATCAAATCAATAACATCGTGAAGCTGTTTAACGAACCAATCCATTCCTACATTTATAAAATAATTGCATTTAGTATCAGAAGCTTACTAAGGAGTAAGTTATAGATATAAATACTAATTGAGAATATGTCTTAATAATAACACTTAATTATTATTGCTACAGAGTTTAATCTAGGTTACCAACGTTTATTTTTTAAATTATTTCAATTGAGAAATCGAAAACGAATTGCCCACATGTGTTACAAGAAACTTCTTCTTTAATATGGTATGCAATGTTTAACTAATTAAGTATTATCTCTTTTACAATGTTATATCACAAACTTGATACTTAATAAGAATGACATTTGAAATACGCCAACCTAAAAGAAGACACCACTCCATTTCCAATTAAGTAACCAATACGCTGCGAGCGCAGTTTCAATCGCCGTTGCAACCAATTACTCCCACCGACTATAAATCTTCTGTATTTTCTCCCGTTCGGTCGTTGAGATAGGAAAAACAAGAGGTAAATTCAATCGAACTATTTTCATTCCGGGTATTATTACCACGTGTAATGAAATTCGCTTAAAATTTATTCAGTACTGTGCACGGAATTTATTCCATATGTATTTGAGAAACGTATTTACTGACTCTTTTTCGTTTTATTATTTCCCTAGCAATTACATCGCCAATTAAGATGAAAGATTGTCGATGCTTTTTACGTCGGGTCTGCAGCAGCAGTTGCGGACAGGATTTTATTCGTAATGTTTACTTGATTAAATAGTTTTTGTATTTGTTCATTGTGAAATATTTTCATTATGAATTATATTATATTATTTATTATTTCATATATTTGTTTCGATTCAAATTTTAACCATCTCTAGTTATTAACTATTTAATTCTATCTTATGGCATTTACTTATCTGTTTTATAAATTCAGCATATTTCAGTTGCATTTATTTTTTGCGAGGAACTTTGCAACGTGTTTTTTCATTTTTCGATATTATGAAAACAAGTTTAGAAATATCTTATATAGCTGCATATAATTATAGTGTGATTTTGTAAGTGTATCCACGTATTAGTTTCTAACGAATTACTTACATTATTTCACTGGAAATGGATTTATGGAAGTAGTATATTAAAATTAGTATATTAAAATCCAGAAATATAATGAAATATTTAAAAATACAGAAGTTTCGCGTTGCTGTAGACAAGTCCAGATCAAAAAATTGTACAAAAATCGATTTTTTTTTATAAATGCTGACAATACTTATTATATTTTCTGTATAGTTGGATGAAAATTTGTTTAATTTTGAGCACTGGGAGCATATATGCTTTTATTGTTTCCTCCGAAAAGGTTATTTAATATAATTTAATACAAAGAAAATAGAAATTATTTCGTACTTCTTAGTGCTGAATTAATATTTTTCGAAGTCGGTTATATTTTTGTATTCAAAAATTATTTTATATTCATACAATAGAATTCACGAAAGACGTTTATGAGATTAATTACATTATAATAATGTAGGACTCTATATGATTTATTTTGTCTTATTCAATGGTCTTATTCAATAGTCGCTGCAATACTTCCTTTTAGGCAGCCACGCTTCATCAGCTACCGTTTTAGACAACTGACAATCTGCAACGCAGTGCAGTATCACGCAAACATATAGGTAAGGCGGACGAGATGCCCTATCACGATTCTATTACAATAATATTACCAAATTAGAATAATTTGATAAATTGATTAGATAAATCGATTATATGAGTCTTTGTCACTTTTAGGAAGGATTATTTTCAAAAATTCTTTTCTTGTAATAGTCAAATAGTATGGAATATATTTCAATATTATTAAAGTGTTTACCACTACATCAATCTAAAAGTTGCTGTAAAAGTAAGATAAATTATATTACTTAGTATTTCTACAAAGATTTATATAGATCCCAGTTTTAATTCGACGAATAAACACTTTTAAAAAAGCGTCCTACCATCAAGCACCTACAAAGTAATGAAATGATAACCAGACCTCACAATATCTAGAAGTTATTCAGCATCGATCATACTGAATATGTCACATTGGTACCATACCGTTTCCTTACTCTTTACTTTTAAGAAAAAGTTCTATTCGATAGGAATCTGCACCGACGCTCTGTGTTGAATGGTATCGCAGCCTATAACGCCTTTGATTCTCCGTTTTATTAAAATTCAAGCAGCGGCGGTGCATTTCCATCGATCTACCGTAGTTGTTTGCTGCCAAATCGCATCGCGTGTAATTGCAGAATGGATGCGCATTGACCGGGAATCCGACTTTTCAGCGGAGCGTCGCTTTCAATTAAGCGACTCGGCTAGGCTCCGTAGTCGGGACCAATTCTCATTTCGGCTAATTACTGTGACTACCGTGTATAAATTCGCGAAATTTTCGTTCATCGTCCGCGGAGGGGAGGGAAAGAGCAAACAGCGGCGAAAGTCCTTTCGATCGGCTTGATGAAGCTTTCCTCCCGGTCCGGTTCTTCATTACCCTTTCGTTCTCTTTTTTCCGTTCTTTCCTTTCGTTTCTTTCTCCCCGTATTTGTCTTTTATCATTAGCTCGTTCCTTCGGCCCATTCCAGGATCTGTATAAAGTGAAGTAATTTCGAAAAGTTGTGCAGCGGTACGTAATCAATCTTCTATCTCTGTTTACCTCTGATTACGTTTTATAAATATTTTTCTTGGCCTCTTCAGTTCATTGGCAACGGCGGGTTACGCGATCTCTTTCCATTTCGAAGTGGTACTTTACTGGTACAGAGGGACTCCTTTTTAAAAAAACATCAAATACAAAGTTTCCGTATTCAGAAATATTGTGGAAATAAAGTTACTCTGATTTGTTATTATTATTATTATTATTATTATTATTATTATTATTATTATTATTATTATTATTATTATTATTATTATTATTATTATTATTATTATTATTATTATTATTATTATT
>NW_026535322.1:13236934-13293381 GCF_026225885.1 Hylaeus anthracinus
TTATTATTATTATTATTATTATTATTATTATTATTATTATTATTATTTGACGGAGTTTACGCGTATTTCGTTTGATACATGTAGTTCATTATGAAAAGTTAAATTACAAACTGATATTACATAGTAAGGAAAGGACATATGCAACTTGAAGTATTAAACAAAAATACGACGCATCGCAAAAAAGGAGCAATGCTACCAACGTATTGTAACGTAGGGAGATTCTATTGCCAATATTATTATTAGGCATTTTTATTACGAAAACCTGAATGTGCGTGTAGGTAGTATGAACACCCTCGTTCATAAATATGTGGACACTTACTATAAATAATTAATATACATCGTAAATTCTTACTATAAAACCTTTGTTGCTAAATTCTACATTGGATGTGTATTTAACAAAATTTAATAATATTAAATGTTTGGAATGCCATATTCAATTTTATACTGGAACTATGGGATCATTTAGATAGAAAAGTTCAAAAAGAATGTTCAATATATCAAAAACATTTATGACGAAATATTACAAAATAAATGAGTTAATGTTACTTCGGATACAACGATGAAATTAAGTTTGGTAAAAGAAATGTTAACACTATCTAGTTTTCTCTATGGTCTTTTTTACAATTACTAATGTGATATTCAAAAAAGCTATTAATAAAGTATATTCGTTAATGCAACATAAGTATATCGAAACATAAATGATTTTATTAATTATTTACATCCACATTAATTAAAATCATCGTTAAGAGCGAAGTTGTTATTCTGTTACTAAATCTTTCTAGGAGCGTTTCAAAACTCGGTACTTTCAACAGGCAACAAAATGAAAAAGCTGAACAGAAGTTGGATGTACGCTTAGGTAGCAACAAAACGCGAATAAAAGAGCCAGTATTCGATGCTGGCTCCAGTTACGCTGTTGTCCATTCCCGTGCCTTCTCCAGTTCCGAAGTTCGCGTAGAAACGAAATGTACCCGCTAAGGAAACAGCGGAATACCTCTTCGTTGATTTTCATGCTATTCATTTGGCGAAGTTCGCCCGACGCCCACGCGTTCCACGATGGTCGAGAATCAGAGAAATGGAGCCCATTTCGAACGACTCAACGGAGCCGCGATCTCTCTGCCGGTGGAAGTTTAAATCTTTCCTTTTTTTCCATTCCTCCGTTGGTTCTTTCGAGCTATGCTTACGTCCCTCTTCCTTCCTCACCCGCCAGACTCCGGCTCTCTGTCCGACCTATTTTAATGGCAGAAATAATGATTGAACATTACGGTAACGGTATTTAACTTCTCCCGCATAGCGGCCGCCGGTTGGAACGAGCCGTTAGAGATGAGAAAAGTTGAAATGGGAAATGGAATTGGATGCATAACCCGGCTGGGTGGGAGATGCAAGGGAAACCTGAACCACGACGATTCGCTTTCCACCCTTCCTACTCTCTTTATTCTTGTCTGTCACCTTGCATCTCGGCCGGATCTTTCTCCAGTTTGATCCTTCTCTCCTTCATCGTTATTTCTCCTGATCCCGTTCTACCATCGGCAACGGTTCTTCTAACTTCGACAAGCGCTGATCGGAGCCGTCGATTGAACCAGTCACGGGATTTTCTGAAATGAGATGGAGCCCTTGGATAGTTTGCGCCTCAACCCTTTCGATGTTGAGGTTTCGACGCTTAGAACGCAATGTGTGCAGAAATCCAGTAGAGCTGATTGTAAAGCAATGCCACCTGAACGCTTATTAGCTTTCATAGCAAGGACTTCACTAATCCATTGAGGCATCCTACTGTAGAATTTGAAGTTTCGGTGCAGTTTTCTTGATTTTTTTTGTAGCCAAAGTATTTGATATAAACTTTTAAGATTTGGTATGTTTATTTACTCATGTGTATTTAAGATTCTGTTAAATTTATAAATGTCATGCTCAATTCGTTTTAAAGTTATATATAATATACCACGTCACGTCGAATGTACCGGAGTCAACATGTTAACCCTTTGACTGCGGGACGATTTTTACTGGAAATTCTAGGAAGCGTAGAGATGTGAATTTAAAAAAAATATATATGATTATAGAGAATGCTAAGACGGAACTTTTTTATATGTACAGTTTATCCATGGGTAGCTTAGTTTCAAAAATAAAAATTAAAAACTTAAAAGACCTTCTTCCTGAGATCTCGCAGTGATTTGATCCTGTTGCTGTTGTCGTAAAGAAAAAAAACAACAGTTGAACAACCAAATTTAAAAAAAAAATACCATCTTATACAGAATGGCAAAATGAAATTTTTTTTCGTATTTACAGTTTATTCATACGACGTTTAGTTTCAGAGATAAAAATTGAAAAGTTAGAAGACCTTTTTTTTAAATTGAATTTTTGCAACGAATTTCTAACCTTTTAATTTTTATTTTTGAAACTAAGCGTCCTATGAATAAACTGTAAATATAAAAAAATTTCATTCCACCATTCCCTATGAGTTGATATTTTTTAGAAATTGATTCAACTATTACAAACATTTCTCTGAGCTCATTTTTCGAGGGCGTATACAACACTCTACGTGGTCAAAGGGTCAATTTTGTTTAGAATAGCATGTGTGATGACAGTGTTTTCCGCATCCCAATATAGAGGGCGTGTAAAAGCTCTACGCTTACATCTCTTATTCTCTCTCAGCATTTTTTATATAGAGCGTCATGTGTATCTGATCTTATGATCAGTTTACTATATCATATTATTTCTATTATTATGTATTTGTATAATCTAACTGTGTATTTGCATGTTGTTTAATAAATAGTTATGCACATAATAAGTTCTATGTCTAAACCCTCTATATGTGATTCTTTCAAAGAATTTGAGTGGCTTTCTGAAGTGTTTCCATAAAATAATTTGGTTTCCCAATATCATTTTATACGTTCTCGGCATATTTTATTAAGTAAATAAAAAAAATAAAAAAATGGATTACGACGGTGATTAGGAATCTATGATTGAGACAGTATCAAATAAATAATTTCGAATATTAATATATTGCAAGTATTATATAAAAATGTAAACAAAATCGGTGTTAACGATTGGTAATTCGGAGTCAAGAAAGAATCACCTGATCTCTACGGCCAAGCTTCTGCCAGGCTTCATAGATTTAAATCCTTCTTTATTGCGAAAGAATACGTTTCATCAAAGTATTTCTGTCGTGCATTCTATTTTTATCGACTGTTTCACTATAAGCAGTTTCTTCAAATAATATTAGTCTTTTAATTCTAAAAATATTGACTCAGAGTTTCTATTTCCTTTGACCGTTCCAAATCACTCTCTTTGAACCAATACAACGCTATCGTAAGACGTAGGAGCAATTTTTGCGAAAATATCTCGTTATCGTTGAAACTTATCGATAGCAAGAAAATTGACGTTTGGTTTGTTGAAACATATTGACCGCAGATTGCTTGGAAATGCACAATTAACGTGCAAAATGCTTTCAAGCAATACTACGTGGCATGTGTGGTTTAACCTTCTAAATTGCTATTCGCAAGCGTTTGTCCAGCTAAATTCGCTGAATGAAATATCGTATCCATTTTAACCCGCCGTTCTTGCCAACAGTGTTCGCAATTATGGTTTTTGCTATAATATATTAAGCGTTCCTCATGAGCGAGTTTCTTGCCGGAAAGTTCCGTGGGAGTTCGCCGAGTAATATAACAATCGGTCACCCTCAACGATTAATTACATGCGCATAGTTATTCTGCGACGAAGTTAGCATATACGTAGCGCTAGAACATGCAAAATCATTCACTAAGTGGTTTCACAAAAAACAATGAAAACACTTCCTCTTACTCTTACAAATTAATTAATAGTGCGTATACATATTTAAAAAGTTGTTATTTACGTATCTATTTCAATATTTTAAATTCAATTCATTATGAATAACAACTGTTGAGACATAAGGTATATTTTTTATTTTTCATTTACAGTTACTTTATAATTACGAACTACAGTTTTATCTATTACATTTTCCATCATTTGTCTTAATTTTGCGATTACGTATCAAACAATTTCCTAATGGGTTTGAGTTAATAAATGAACCAATCTTTTTCTGTTTCTTCCGGAAGAAAGAAGGTTAAGATTATAATTTTTTTTAAAACTTTAATTTGTTTTATATACGTTTAAACTGTATAAATTTAATTTCAATTTATTGATTCTACACATTTACTATGAAAAATGTTTTATTTTTGTTTAATTATAGACAAATTACATATTTTTCATAACATCTGCTATACATGGTAGAATGAGTTTATGTAATATATGAAACGTTTCTTTAATTAATAAATATTTTGCTTGTAAGGCATAATGTCATCAAAAATACATACAAGCTAAATGACTACTAACTTGATGTTGTTAAATTGTTTATCAAATGTAATAAAAAATGAATTACAAGTACAACAACAAGTTGTTGTCTAATCGCGATGAGGTTAAACTAATTGAATAAAATATGAACTGTGCGTTTATTCTTTCGCTTCTCTAAAACTATTTTCACTTTACCTGGGTCAAAGTTTTAAACTCGTAGTTGTATAGATTAATTATCCATAAAATTTAAAATTGACAAAAGGGTGAAGCGAATATTACAAAAAAATAAAGTTCCCGAACGAAGTCTTAAACAACGCTATCTTCTTAAAAAGCAATTGTGAAAAAGTTTTTTATCCTCGAATATTATGAAAATCTTGTTCCTAACTTTGTTAAGAAACTTTTAGCGTTGAATGCGTTTCATAAACTAATTTCACCTTACACCGATGCAGTAATATTAATTAAGGGGACAAAATTTCAATAAGCTTTTAAGAAACTCGAAGAATTCGCGACTACAATTAAACTCCATTCAGAATTTCCTCGGCAACAAGATATACCGCGCGTCGAGGGAGAAATGGAAAATTAAAAATCGCTAATTTAACCACTGTTTCCTAAAATTGGATATTATATCCAGGAAATCAAGATTCCCGAGGAAAAATCTCGAAGAAGAATCAAGTAAATAACTTCTTCGGCTGCCAGTACTTTCAATTAACCTTCGTTAAACTTAAAAGTAGTACTAGCCAGAGGGTGCAGACTGGAGCCAGGATTATCGATAAAAGTTTAACCGGCAAAGAGGAAGGAAAAAGAGAAAGGAAGTAACCAGCGAGGAAAAACAGCAAGTTAATTCTGACTGAATACGTTCATTACACGATAATTACAACCGCATGGAACTCTGTGTTTCTTCGTTTCACAAAGACCGAGAAAAACGTAACACAATGTAAATCTAATGGAGGAAAAATACAATTTAAAAGGTGTAGGTGAATTGAATCTAAATACACGAGACTGTAACGAAAGCTTCACCGTATAAATTATTTCTTTAACGTAGTCGATTATTTTGAAAACAATATTGAAATTATTATATAAAAATAGTTTATCCATAATTTTAAAGATGACTTTATCGGATTGTTTTATTAAGCATTATAATTAAGAAGTCCAGTAATTATCTTTCTTGTGATTTAAATTTTTTAGTGCGTTGACCATTTTATTTCTTGTAAAATAGTTAACGCATTCGATATTTGTTTGATATAACTTAGGATGAGGCGATTAGTAATTTTGTTAACGTTGCAAACATTAAAGCATGGTGTGAATTCAATATTTATATTTTAGTTCATTTATTTTAATATCTAAGATAATTAAATATTGAAAGCAAAAGGGACACGAATCACGTATAATCGGTTACAGTTTATGTTTCTTAAATCAATTTCTAAAAAATATCAACTCATAGGGAATGGTGAAATGAATTTTTTTTATATTTACAGTTTATTCATAGGTCGCTTAGTTTCAAAAATAAAAAAATTAAAAGGTTAGACATTTGTTGCAAAAATTTAATTTAAAAAAAAGGTTTTCTAACTTTTCAATTTTTATCTCTAAAACTAAACATCGTATGAATAAACTGTAAATACAAAAAAGTCTCGTCTTATCATTCTCTACAAGCTAATATTTTTTTAACATTCACACCTCCACGCCGCTTAGAATTTCCAGCAATAGTCGTCCCATAATCAAAGAGTTGGGTTTTGGTCTCCTCAGAACAATCCGGTGATTGATCAATTTTTCATTCTTGAATATTTTTGTTCTTAAATTTTATACAAAAATATCAATGTATTCCTTTCTTCAATTAAATTTCTTAGATTTCATAAAGTACACCTTTAAAGTGAAAAAGTGTCACAAGTAACCCCATTTAACGGCGCAAAGAACACTGCTTGTGTCTATAATACGGCGCGGAGTACAAACACAAGGGGATTACGATTATCGCGAAGAAAGAACAAATCCGTTGGAAGTAATTAATCCCTGGAGTCCTTGTCTAGATTTCCACTCATGAACTTTAGAGAAACTTCTATTCAGCGAGTTCCTTAGCCGAGGCTTATACACGCCCAAGGCAGCCGGCCCTTACAAATCCGCTTCGCACGGTCCCGAATTAATTACATGCATGCGCCGTGGAGGATCATTAGCTGCTGATATCTTCAGACAGACGCGTGAAATGCCCTGAAACTGTACAACTGAGCTAGGAAAGTTGCTAGGGATTAGTTTAAACCCACCCTCGATTCTCAATTTCTGACCTAGTCCGACCATCCGGGAGCTGTCGTATCAATTATTTTCGCGTTTAGAGGTCTGCGCATCCTCGTTAACTGGACTTTCCTTAACGATACTATTAGGACGCTAGCTGGTACAGAGGATGTTTCCTTTATCACGGTTGACCCGAGTCCTTCGCTTTTTATGCGTACAGTAAGCCATGAAAATATTCAAACATTTTTAAATGAAACGTTTGATGATTGAAAAATGTGAATCATATTAGGAATCTTAGATTAATATTGTTGATGTTTGTGTCCTTATTGTATAGTATTTTTTTTGTCTAATGGTTTTCTGATGATATGGTATATGATAGGTTGATTGTTCTTGTTTTGTATTTTCTACTATTAATATCTAATGTTTATTTCAACCTCGATACTATTCCTATTAAAATTATGTCAATGATTGATTATCTCTCAGCTGGACCGTTCAACATGATGGTCAAATTGTAGCATTGATAAATAATTAATTGAATTTTCAATTCCCTCTTCATCCAAGTAAGCAGTGTCCTTCATTGAGATTTTACAGTTTTTTTAATAGCCGAGAAGATTTCTTTTTCCATAGTTATTTATAATTGTTTTGGATTAAATTTCAATCTTTTAATTTTAATTAAATTTTTGACCATTATGTACTACACATCAATCTTGATAGAGCAAATAAAATGTTCACGATATCACGATAGCTGACGTTTCATTGTTATGTATTTAAAGATCATGACAGTAATTAACGTGGCGTAATCGAAACATTGTTTCTCGATTTATGATTGAATCTATTTGAGATATGTATCGGTAACACGCAGTTTACGGAATAATGAATATTAATTTCGAACATTATTAGCGATGCAAATTATCGGTTATAGACAACCTTCAGTCACTGATTATCAAAACACACATGTAAAATGTTAGGCGTTGAAATTCTATGATCATTTATCACTCTTAACGACGTATGTACATTTTCATGAAGAATTATTGTGATTCAACAATGTGCTTCGATTATGTTTATATTAAGATAATATCAAAATTTGTTTTATATTTTATTATGCAAATTGTCTGTTTATCGAAAGGATGCATAAATATAACACTACCAGTTCGACCACTGTGACGTCCTTCATTGCTTTATGTTCAGTCTTTATTGAAAAATTGGTTTATCTTTCATTTTTCTTCTTCTTTTGTTTAATTCTGCTTCTTTTGTTTCATTAGCTGCTTGCGCTGACTATTCTCGTGCGATGCGACTCTTCATTCATTTACGTTTACATTTATGATATTACAACATTACAATCCGAGACTAAATTGAAATAAATGACACATTTCTCATAATACACCAAAAAGATATTATTTCAAGACACTCGTTTAAAAATGTATCACAACAAATAAATTATTTTATTTTCATAGCATCAAACAGAATAGGCTATTTACTATTTTAAATAATATTGTACTCGGCTCTAAAATAAAATATTACTTTTCTGAACTATACCTGTTATTTATTTAAATTCCAACAAGCTCTCGACTAGTTAATTGGTTTTGATTAGTTACCTGAATTTACGCCTTGAATTTCCTTCGTTCTTTTTTTATAAACTTGCCTCATCGACGAACGAAAGGAAACAGGAAGAAACAAAACCGTAGAGTTTTCGAGAAGACTTCCGAGGAAATTTTAGATTAATTCCTCTCCGACAGATTGAAATTTATTGCAATCTTCTTAACCTGGCTAAAGTCGGCCAAGATTATTTTCCGGCATTAAGTTTTCGTCACGTTCCCATCGTAGATTTTGCTACGACTGGTTCGTGAGCGCTGGGACACGATCGTAAATTCGTGAGAATTCCGGCGCTCCTGCGAGAACATCGCAGAACCGTTCGTACCGGCGCGTTTTATCGCCCTAGGGATGAGGTAAGAGATAGCAGAAGATTATGTATTTCACAGCCTCCGGCCTTTCCAGAGTGTTACCGTTTCCCGAAATCTTTTTCTACCGCGCGCCCAGGTCTGTTTACACGTGGCGTCGCTCGCCTCATTTATGTGTTTGCGCAAACAGTTTGAAGCTTTCGGCGAACGACGTACTACGGCGATACTAATTTCTCCATTTTTATTGCACGTTCAAATCAGTTACAGAAAGAATCTTCAGATGAACAAACATTTCTAATAGATGCTTCTGAGACCTCAATTTATTTTTATGCAAATGCAAACGGTTATTGGAGATTATTAGTACGGGATACATAGACATGAATACAATTGTGTCTCCAACATGTACTTTAATTTGTTCTATGGTGGAAAACTTGTATGTGAGTGGTTGTCAAGTAATAATTGACTTTGCTACAAACACAACCATACTGTGATTGACTCTAGTTTAAGTTTGGTTCAATTTATCACTATCATTAATGTTCCAAAAATTGAATAGCATGTATATATGTATGAGTTACTGTAAAACATTTCATCGATGATCTTCTTTTGACGTATTAATTGAAACAGAAACCAACGTGCATAGATACACAAATGCATGCACACATTCACATATCCGTACATATAGAATTTTGTCAGGAATTCTTATAGCATCGATACCTTATAAACAGAACTTACCGTACTCTATTTTATTTTTTTCAAATAAACCTCTGCCTGTGACAAAGAAAAACAGAGGTCAGCCTACATGCATACATACATATACACATCTCTTACATGTAGAACTCGGTAACTGATTTAAAATATCAATTCTTTTTATTTATAAGAAATCACGGTGCCAAGTTTTCTGATTTTCCAATAAACCACATTTGATACATATCCATATACATGTATAGAATTTATTTTACTCTGCAAATACTATAATACGAACTTTACTCTCAATATTTTTTATATTTTCTATAAATGCATAAAGATCCACAGTCTAATTATAATAGCATCAACGCTATTTGGATACAACTCACCTATATTTATGATTCTGATAGGCATTTTCTAAGGAAAATCATAATGGTGATCAAGGTACATACAACGTATATGTAACAATCGATGTAGAATTTTTTAAACGGTTGACAGTACTAAGATTTGAATAGTATCAATGTTAATATTATCATGTAGAGCAAAAAATGATTCGAATAGAGTTGAATGATTTCAAATGAGGTTGATTCTGATGTTATTAATTTTTCATACCTTTTTAATCTTTAAATGACTTTCATTTTTTACTACAACAGTCGATGCAGCTTCATATTCTCTACAAAAATGTCTTAAGATATTTACATTTAAAAATCATTAGTTTAAAAGATATTTTAATTTTAGTATCGTTACGAAATGATTTCGTCGATATCATGGCTCTCTTGATATTCTTACACGACATTTACATTACACGACACTTTTTGTATTGATGATACTTGTCTTCGCACCCTTATTGTTAGCTTTACGTATATTGTTACATAATTTGCCATTGCATATCCGGCACACAATGTGGATTCGATATGTACCTTGTATACATGTTTCTAGATACAGAATCTTTACATTTACCAGTTTACAAGACAAATATTGCAATAGCCACGCTGGTATACACGAAACTCACCATGCCAAATGTCATCACCATCTTAAAGCTAACATCTCATTTAAAATACCATTTAATTCGAATCATATTTAAGCTAATCATCCATTATTTTTTACCTATTTTTTATTAGTATATATGGTAGTAATAACAAAAAAATTGAAGAGCCACGATTTATACCTTTATAGCCGCCACACATTAGGCAACTTTCCCCAACATAAATTTGTACGAAGTTGCGTTATTACCCTCGTATCCGTGAAACATTTAACTCGTATTTGTCCGTATTAATCGCCGCGTATTTTAGCGAAACTATTCAGATCACGAAACACAGCCGCGAACAGTTCTCGAACAAAGTTATCTACGGTTATTGCGTTAGCCATATTTTTAGCTCCAGTCCCCAGGAAACTTCTATCCACGAGATTATTTAAAATTAAAAGACAAGTTTCGCAATAGCCCCGGTCTCCTCCAATCGACGCCGATAACTTGATCCTGGATACGTGCCGGCAATGACTAACTTCTGCCACGTACACACTTTCTCGCTTTTTTTTTCCTGTTGGCCATCGTCGAGGCAACTATCGAAAGTTTCTATAAATTTCTCAAGGCAATACGTAGCCTGAATATCCCCGGATATAACGATCCCGGTTTTCTCTGAGGATATTTTAGTTCGCGCAGGAACTCGAGCGGAGGAAAGTTTCTCGTGGAACTTCTTCCAAAGGAATTTCTAACTATTTGGGAGAGGCGATAAAAACTACCTTTTTTCTCTGACGTCTATTCGCGCACATCTCGCTAACGCTGTTACTTTTATGAGAGCTAATAACGATACTCTTTGATGAATCAGTTAATTATCAAAGACCATATTTTACCGTATTACTCTTATTACTGCATAACTTTTCTAACACTAGATTGCATGTTAATATTAATTCTGCCTCTATAAAAGAGATTGAAAGAAGAAAAGAAATAGTTTAAAACATCTCAATGTATCGAAGTTTTTAAAATTTCTTAAACAAATTAATGTTTTTCAGAAACTGTAACTGTAACTGTAAAATTTAACTGAAAGTTTCTATCGAATCTGTGGCAACCCATTCAATCATAAACAATTAATTACAAAAATTATACATAAAAATTAGAAATAAAAATTTACAAGTTTAGATGCAGGAATATGTAAGATTTATTTTTGTCCAGGAAGAGAGACTTGGAGCTAGTAATTTTAGATGTATATTACATATGTAGATTTGGTTTACTTATGAAATATTATAAGTGTAAATCTCTTATAACTAATTTTTATTACTTTGAAATCCGAATTTTTATTGTTTGATTTCTGTTAGAATATCGTTGACACAGTAATTTAAGTAAAAACCATCAAGGAAGCAAGTAAATTTCAATATTTAGTCATTCACTCTATTCATGGAAAACGTTTTATGAATCTAATGATTGATTGATATATTTTATTTGAGTGATAATCTTGTCGGAATGTTAACATTTTTCTTGGTCCGGTCTTGCTTGTACAATTCACAAATCTTACACATGTGTGTTTACAATTCATCAGTCTTACACATACGTGTTTACAATTCACCAGTCTTACACATATGTGTTTTTTTTCCATTACATTTACATTAGATTTACATTTACGTAATTATATTTAAGTAATTATAAACAGTCTCACTTCATTGTTTATATAATTTCCTTCGTAATTCTTTAATTTAAAAGAATTTCAATGATATTTTTAATTTGTTACAAAATGATTTTAGCTTGAAAAATATTGACCATTAAACAGAATGTGTTCCGGATAGAATCAGGTTCGCGTTGCGAAGGGAGGTGACGACGATTGATGATTAAAAAGATAGGCGTTCCTTCGCGGTCAAGTTCGCACTCGCGTGAATCGGCAGTTGCGATTCACGGCGAAAAGGCTAATCAGTTGGGGAGTGGCTTGACCACCCTCAGACTTTACAGACCTCACTGGGGCTCGCTCCGCGTATCTGCAGGTCACCTCTGCGCGGGAAGGCCCAAAAGGCCGACCCGTGGCAAGCAGCCTGCGAACGAAACCGTGGAAGGCGTCATGGTACGCTACATGATGATTTTGGATAAGGCGCAACCAATGCGCACCTTCAGACGTCTCCGCATCCCTTCGGCTTTCGAGATGCGAAATTAGGGTACCGGGAGATTTGAGTATCGAGTCACGTCTTAGAAACGAATACGTTAGGCTGGTGATATTCTTATTCACGCGACGCGGAGAACAAAACGAGCGGTCGACAATATTTTACAACAGGCGTGGAAAACGTAGGGCTGCCTGGACTGGACAACTAGAATTGCCGTCAATAATAATGTCATACGAACGTTACGAGATCTCCGGAATCTCGAGTGGGTCCGACGCTCGGCGAGCGACCGTACCGTTGGGTCGGAAAAACCCACGGGTGGCGCGGGCTTTCCGTGAGGCGCCGGACGGCCGCCCGCCGTGATCGTTAACAGTGATGGGCTGTCGTGGGATTTCTTACCGGATGCACTTGACTAGAATTTAAGAATAACATTGGGTTCCAGTATGAGACAGGATGTGCGCGTTAATGGGTTCCATAAGTCTCCTGGAAGCGCCCCCTGTGGCGCTTCGGGTACGCGTATAGTTAAACAGAGGACTGTCGATGTGACGTCAACTTGCGCATAAACAAATGGAAATCTCGCGACAGCGCATCGCTGGTCTCCGAGAACGTTGGCAACGGGGGTGAGAGTGGGACGCGAGACGCCCTGATTGGACCTTATTCTGAATCGGGGCCCGCTAGCGCACCCCTAGGCGAGCGGAGGGGTGATAGCGTGGGCGAAGAAGGGGTAGCGCGAGGCATCGTCGGCTGGCACCCCAAGCGACGGAGTCAATTCGATTTAGATAACCTTCGACAAGGGGACTCTACTTCGAAACGGGCGTTACATTGCGAGTCTTCGGGCGATAATTGTAATTCCTAAAATATCAATAAATTTCAAAGATGTTAGTTTTCGCAAACCGGAGAGTTTTATCTCCTATACCGTATCTGCACGCTTTATCCCGAACAGAATGTAACCTAGACCTAAGTTAAATACGAGCGTAAGCAACTTTGCACATACCCAGAGGACACTTTAAAACTACTCCTGACGAAGTTTCACGAAAATCGGTTGAAAACTCCCATAGTTATGACGTTTTGAAGAAGTGTTCCTATTTTTTTGAGGGCAAGTGTATTAAAGCACATTTGATAATTTTTTCAATTCCTTCCTCACGGAAATCTTGGAGATATCAACATTAGACATTAACATATCTAAAATATTCTCGAAGTTGAAAATAATTGAGTTTCTCTGTAAAAAAGAATTACGAAAAACATTTGATATTTCGCCTCCTGATGTGGTTTCCTCCTTTAATGTGGTTTAGTGAAAAGCTCTAATTGCAGAATGATGGGCTCATAATAACACCCTGGGAGATTTTGCTTTTTGCTGGAATCCAAGGAAGATTGTCGTTGCAATTTACAGGTATCGACTGGACATAAATTGCTAGCCGTGGAAGAGAAACGATAATCGCGACGTCGTAAATCCTGCGAATCTCATTTCTCTGGTACTTATATCTGTCACCTAATACATTTCTCTTAGGTCATTAACGTGGCTCTGCGCGATTGTTGGCATATATTATCTCCAATGTACCTTCGGACGTATTCCTTCCAAGAAATCGATGTGTAAAATCTACGGAAACGTTTCCCTTATATTCTTCAAGCATTTGAATATTAGAAAACGAGGAAATATTCAGTAATTTATTCGCTGTTCTGTTTGATACTGGAACTTAGTTTTGCGTGTCACATTTTCGAGTTATTCACTATGTGTTGGCAACGATTGATCAGGAATTGCTAAAACTAATAGTTTTATTCTTGCCGCTGTGAATATGCAGTCATCCGTGTTAACGAATGGCTTAGTTTGAAGAAATACAGGACTAGTATAGATGAGAGCAATTTTTGACTGAATTGTTTCGAGGAACACTGTGTTAACTATTCAGATTCCTCGATAATCTAAATTCAAATTGTACATATATAATACATATAAATAATATATTGGTTCATATACAATTATAGATAAATTGTATGTTTTTCTTTCTATGGAAACTATTTCAATCTATAATAATAAATTATGTGTGCATATATGTATAAAAATGCTTATGATAATACATACAATTAGTTATTTTTTCTGTATATGTCATGTTCGTTGTGTCTGTTATATATTAAAAAGATTCAGATGTAAAAAGAACATACAATTCATCTATAATTGCATAAAAACAAACATATTTCTTTGTAGTAAGCATGCAGTTAGAATCACAAATTAAAATAAAATATGAGTAGTGTATAGCATAGACTTCTTTCTATGGGAATAAAAATAAAAAAATTGATATGCCAATCAACCAGTTAATTACGTAATGTAGTATACGAAAAATATTCGTTACTCGCAGGATCTCCAATCCCCGTTTATTAAAATATCATCAAGCAAAATTAACAAGCACTATTTTGATCGAATAAAAATTCCCCTGCGATTTTTCTCAACTTCCTAGGTGCTCTTCAGTCATGTTCACATCATTGTTCAAGGTCGTTGTTTGTCGTACAGCCGCCGCTTTCGCGTGCAATTTACAAACTCGATTTAAACCAGCAGGGTTTTAATAGCTCGTTGGATGAGAGTAAAAAAAAAATAAAAAAAAGGAAAATGAAAAAACTTGGGCGTTGTACGCGAACGAGGAAGGAAAAAGGGGAACGGGCAGACGTAGAGAGTATACATATAGGAGCGTGAGCGATCTACGCGTAGAAAACTACGGGCAACGCCGGAATCCGATTTGATGCTTGAAAATGCGCGTCCGTCGCTGCATGTGTAGACACGTAAGCCGGCTATATCATCGTCGCTTTCCAAAGGATCTTTTGAAATTTACATTGACGTATTAAATCATATTGAATTATGCAGTATCACGTAATTCCGTGCGATCATTCTGGGTCACCGTCGTTGCCCGCATCCCCTCCGTCTGCGTTTGCATAAATGGAGCATGAAATGGACGCGTCGCACGTGGACCGTTTGGGAATGGTTTCTGGGCGAAAAACCATTGGGAACCTAGGGAGACGTGATTTGCACGGGAACGTATAATCTACCCCGATAAGTAGCCGTCATTTCGACGGCGAAACCAAAACTAGGCCAGTCCAATGCCTCGAAATCTACTCGAGAATTGAATAATTAGAAAGAGGCATTTTATTTTATTAATGAGTATATCTTAATATGAATTTTAACAGTAATCATAACGAACTAGTCAATTTTTAATTTGCCACGTGTGTTTTGAACTTCTTTTTATTTATTTTCTTTATTAATCGGCGTATTTTAATGTGAATTTTAACACTATTCCTAACGAACTAGTCAATTTGACTCATGTGTTTTAAACTTCTTTTTATAATATCTCAATTGTTAATACTATTTTTGACGCAATTTTTTATGACGATTGTTGAAATAGAGACGTCATTTTTCATTTTTCATCCTCGGCAATTCAGAGATAAAGTATGTAATACAATAAGACGATTTTAGTGTTTAGTCGTTTTTCTGGTGCGATGACTAAAAAATTATGCATACTTTGGGAATTTTATTTTATATCTATAATATAATGAACAATTCCAATGTTTTTGCTTGTAATAATACTATTCAGAATGAGTATACAAATATTTTTGTAGGAAATTTATATAATTTATTTATTGATTTATATTAATGTTAAAATAGCTTTCGTTGAATAAGTGTTGTTATAAGTGAAGTAGAATAAACAGAGTAATTCAAAATATAAAAAATCTGAGGGTCGTTCAAACTCAAGTATCCAAATATTCTCTTTTTGTACGTTAATAAAAATATGAAATTTAGAAATACGATTTAGAATACAAAAACAAATATAGAAAAGACTAAAAGATTAAAGATAAAAAAGTTCTTATTGTATTTATCTACAATTTGAGACTCCATGCATAGTGCTGCGTGGACATTATTTACTTTACATTTATTACGTGAAACAATATTTCATTACATTTTTTTTACTTCGTATTAAAAATAATTTCTTTTCTTTAAAAAAATAAGAAAGAAATTCTCTCTCCATTTGTAGCGTTGTACATGCTTCGTTCCTGGTTCTGGGTTCTCATTAGTGAAGCAATCTTGAAGGGGAAATTGCAATATTATTGTGAAAAATTTTAGAATATACAGGAATTTTAAATTAAATTAAAGATGTTCATAATTAAGAGTGTAGAAAAAGTATACATAGTACTAAATTTAATTTACGTACTAACTTTAAAACATGACGTTGGCTCACATACGTAGTAAAAAAGAAAAAGTATCTCAAGTTCTCTCATTTGTCAAATACTGAACACTACATAACAAGATCTGACCACTTCGCACTCGCCACTCTTAGTCGTCGCTAAGAATCGTATTAAAACTGTTGATGCGAAGTTCCGTCTATTAAAAAAAAGATTTTGTTAACGTGTCTTTATTTACAAATAAATTTAAAGTATTACTTTGTTTGGTGAACAGTTAATAAAATTTACTTATGTTATATAACTTAAAAAGATAAAAAGTGATGTGTTCAAATGAGAGTTATTAATTACAAATTGAAAACTCAATGATTCATTAGTTATTACTTAATTGATTACATAATTTCTAATAAAGTGTAGTATAATATTTCTTATATTTATTTCGTACTTGTTCCATTATACAAGTTGAGCAAAAAACAGAAATTCTTTTAATTTAATTACTCAATCTCACTTTCGTAATGAAACATCCTGAACTAGAAACATATTTTTTAATTAGTAGCTGAATCAATCAGGCTACAAATATTTTGTATTCGTTAATATCTTACGTTATATTCATTTCTGAAGCTCACCTATTGAACTACACGACCTGTATATTTTGTAACATGAACAAAAAATCGAGCGCTAGCCAGGAAATGTTAGAAGTGCTCGAGCAGAGTAGGACGTTGTGAGTGGTGGTAACAACGTTCCGGAAATTGATGTTGAAAAATAACGACACAGTACGTTACAGGATGGGCGTTAACAACGTACGACAGTTAATGGAAAACAAAAGGTTTTTTAATGGTCTTTCCGTTGATTCTGTAACTGAATTGCTAAATTTGATGAAAGAACCATTGTTCGGGGAGAAATTTCTCCAAACCTGGAAAATAAAAGTCACGATATGCGTACGATAAATCTAGCATTAAATTGATGCGTTAAAACGTGTTGAATGTTTTTAACATTTTCGTTCTCGAAGATCGCTGTAAATATTTGCTTCGAAAATTCGAACAATTTTGAGGTCATTGAACACTAACACTAGGACACATGGATTAAATATTTTGGTCTTAAGAATTTTTCTACAATTATAATAGTTTAATTAAATAATTGTAACTAAGACGTGAGATTTAAAAATTCGGAAATTAAGACAATTGCGATATCTTGAGAATATGTAGATTGTATATTTACGAGTAGAAACGTAATTTTTATTATTGCTACTGTTTAGTTTCATTTTAATGTTGCAAAATCAACCATTAAAGATTAATTAATTAGTTCTGTGTAACAATTGCGTATTATTGTAATCGTGATTCAAGAGTTTCAAGAGAACCATTTGTTACAGACTAAATTCCTCTTATAAAATCACCTATCAATGACCGTTTAATACATTTCATTTAACAATTGCTTTTGACTGTGATAATCATTCAAAGATAATTATTCGTTAACGAATGAATTCCAGAACTTATTAAACCTTTATGACATATAAATAATAAATAAAGAAAGCAAAAGTAAAGAAAGAATCTTTAATTAATTTTTAATCGTGGTTCTTTAAACTGTACTGGATTCGTTCACTGCGAAAAAGGAAACGCTATAAAATCGGTGTTATTAAAACTTAGATTTAATTTATCCACGAGAAATCGTTAAGATTCGAGGCCAGGAAAGTATCTAATATTGCCTCCGCTTGAACCGAGCAATTTAATCAAGAATTTTTTATAAGAATTAAAAGTACTAATATGCGTAAATGGAAACAAGTTAATACCGAATATAACCAGGTTGCTTGTGAAAGAAAATAAAGAAACGGAAACTGTTACCTTCTAATTTAATTTTACAGCAATTTCATTTCCAGGAGAAAAAGAAAGACCTCGTAATGGAAGTATTATAATGAGCTGAATAATCTATTAATAATTAAACAAGTCCTTATGGTATCTTTTTAAAAACAGTATAACTAAAAATATATATATAATTGCAATGGAGCAATTCTAATTCTATTCTAATTATTATATTAGCGTTCGAGAAGAATTCATTTAATATTTATACCGATTTCCTATATCATACTATGTTACAAAATGTCTATTTACAAGGCGCATTGAATTGTTGTCAATTTTCTTTTAATTGTTGTTTTTACCTATTAATTATTTGTGAATTTTTCTAAATTTTCTTTATACACCTGATTTAACAATAGTAGTAAAGTGTTAAAACGTTTGTCTATACGATTGACTCTTACAGTACTGTGTAAATGTCTTAGGTCATTAATTTGATGTATATTTGTTATTACGCTTTATATACTAGTGTATTATATATACATATAATAGAATTGTAACAAATTATTTAGATCTAGAGGAAAATGTAAAATTGAAATTCATCTGAAAGTCCTGATTGAAATATTATTGAATACGTCTGGGATTATTTGGACAGAACACGAAGAAAAAGAGAGCCAAAAAATGCAGATGAACTATGTTGTATGTTTGGTAGATGCTACCACTCTACCAAATTTCATTGCAATCGATCAGTATCAACTCTGAGCCTTCCCTTGATAGACACATCCATCCGTACAGAATTTTATAACTAAACTTTCTAAATGCTATACTCAACATCTCAAAATATGAAGAAGTGTAATATACTCAAATACGCAAGTTTACCGATAGCAATACTCCTTCACTGTATTCAGTAATATTGTAGAAAGTAATAGAAAGGGATACAAGTAAAAATGAAACAAAAATATGTCATTTTCTAGTACTCTCAGCAAAAATCTCGCTGGAGGACCAAAAATGTGAAGAAGTAAATATGAAATGGAAGAAAAGGAGAACCTATTGAAGAGAAAACTGTAGCAGAGAGCTGAAGGTGAGGAAAGAAAATAGAAGCAGTGAACAAAAGAGGGAAGGGTGGAACTCGGGGTGAGAAAGTGAAAGAGGAACAGAAAATAAGGGAGGGTAAAATTAATAACGGAGAGACAGAGAGAAAAACGAAGAGATCTACGGAGGGAATTTTAAAGGGAAGGATAAAAACGATTGCGGGAATAAACGGGACAGAGGTACACGGACCGCCGAAGAACCGAGAGAGTCAGACCGATGGTAGCTTTGTCTACGATGAACGGCAAATGGGGAAACGGTAACGTCGGAGGGACGACAATGGCTTATTGTGTGCAGGTAGGGTACGTGCTTCCAACGTCTCCGCTGATATACAACCGCACCGACTACGTGGCAATGTCCGAAGCCAGAGCAGATCGCTAGCCGGGACTAAACCGGACTTCTCGACGCGAGAGTCCTAATTAGCATGTTACACCGTTAATCTTGGAGAACCAGAGCCAGCCTCGTAAGATGTTGGCACAATGCTCCCTTCAGCCTTGCGATAACAACGGAATTATTGTTGCGTCGCGTCAAACGTCTGTCCAGTTCAGATGTATGCCTTACTGTTGATATATCGGCCAATAAATGTTAAGGATGATTATTATACATATTCTACAGTCTTATTTTTTAAGATAAAGGTAAAAGGTGTTCTGCTTTAGGTGAGCGAAAAATATTCCATTTACAGAAGTTTATTTTGTAGAAATTGGAAGGAGTACCTCTATGGGTTGAATTTTTTTGCAGATAACTTGCAAGGCATTTACTTTGACATTTCAGGTTGATTGTGCTATCAACTGTTGTCAATAGATAGCGGATCTTTATGCATTTATAGGAAATTTGAATATATAAGAAACTACAAAATGCAAACAATATGCAAGAATATAAAAAGATTGAAGGTAAAGTTCATGTTATAAAATTTGCAGAATAAAATAAATTCCTATTTGTGTTCAATTTTTGTAGGCATGTTCGCGAAGATTTTAGTTTGCATAAAGATCCCCAGTCTAGTCATCAATATTGTTATTGGTCATCTCAGAGACAATTTTGATTGTCTCGAATCACCTTGCGAAGAAACTAAAATTATTTGCTTGAAAGTTTGTATATTAGCATGTTACCTGAAAGTTACATAGGATCATAGAGGTTAAGACAGAGCCAATTGCATAACATTAAGTAGTGATAAAACCACTTATTTATATTTTTTTCATTAGATATTACTTTGCGATAAATATTGAGATGTCGGTTTTAACCGTATGTAGTTTCTGCTACAGGACTGAAACTAACAATAAGCAGTACGACGAATTCTTAGATGAGATAATATTTCGTTGGAACTGACACAGGATTTGTTAAAGAATGTGTTGAATGGTAACAAAATAGCACCACTTTGAATTATAAAGTTTGTTGTTTATTAACAATTTTCCATCGTCGTTTTCCATCAGACACTATATTCTATCAATAATTATTGGTTAAGCAAATCGATTGAGTCATCACCGAGAAACTTTGCTTTCAGTGCCGAAAAAATATCTGAGACAAACGCATTTAAAATTTGTTATTTTCCACATAACCTATATATTCGTTTATCATCCTAGAGATCCAAGTTGTCAAATAACTCGAAATACAATAGAAATGACTAACTAGTATGATCATCATACAATATTATTAGTATGATTGGGAAAAGAGATAAATCTAAAAACAAATTAAAATGTCTAATATGTATTATAAAGGAACTTCATATAAATTGCGGAACTATAATTAAAAAATAGCCACTATTACAAATGTAAATTGATATAGTGGCTTCATTCGTTAACTATTATTTGAATACAATTTTGTCCATCTCTGATTCGAGAGAAACTCGCTTTTCCTGCGGATGTTGTAACCTACAGTCCGATACGTTACAATAGCGACGCCAGAGCATGCTCCCTCGCTGCTGGAACCTTGTTTACCATGCAACATGGTTAATCTTCGAAACCTAGAACGGCCACGAACCAGAAACAATGCTCATCCCAAATCTCGTGATACAGTAGGCTTTGTTGTTGCTTCACGCGTCAATACTCTGCCAGTTCCATTTGAATCTTCATTAAACGTATAGAAATTAGTTGATGGGTCAGGGATTAGATATGTAGTTCAGCATTAGATAACTCAAATTATAGAAACTATGTTTATTTGGAAAAGAAAGATTACGTTTAAGTAATGTTTCTTATTCTGTGTTTTGAACGATGGTGTGATGTGTTGATTATCTCATCAGAAAAATTGTAATTCATGGTTAAAAATTCATTATTGCGTTTAAAATAAATGTAATAGACACAAACAGCCTAGACATTGGTATTTTATATGTTTAACACCTGCAAGTTATATTATTTATCTATATAAAATGTATCGTGTATCACTATATTCAGATATAAATATATATAACATTTTACGTTAAAATTGAGGTCAAACCTAAAATTTTATCTGCTCGTATACGTATAAAAAGACGAATTCTAATTGCATCACGCATCTATGTTAAAATAATTAGTAATCATAGAATAATCAATATAAAGTGTCACGAAATTTATTCTTCATTTTTAGATACACAACATATTTAAACCTATCTTTAATCTCTAATCTACGAAATATTCACACATGCGATTCTATAAAAATATGAACTTTACAAAAATGACGGGACACATTGAGTAACTATTTTAATGTTTTATCATACTTTGAAGCATATTGCAGATAATTTAAAAATAAAGAATAATATGTTTCAATTTTACTCCATTCCCCTTCTAGTCATTGTTTCAGCATTTTCTTTGATGTTAGTTTTTTAAGTTGGCCTGCTAATTCATCCCATAAATTTTCAATGGTATTCATGTTTAGAGATTATAGTAATGGACATAAAACTTTCAGGCAATCGTAAAGTAAATATTATAGCAATTTTTGTATAATATGCACTTCATGTTTTGAGTCGATAAAGCAATATAAACATTTTTTCAACTTTGTTTAGAAATTTACTTTATAAGAAACATTGTGAATTAAATACAACTTTATACTTTTTACTCGATTACTTAATCTTTCCGTAAATAAATATATTATACTCTAATTCAGGTCACATTTTACGAAAAAAGTCTCCCTGTGGTAATTATAAAACAAAAGGTAAATTCTGTGCGATTGGTCCGTGTACTTTGAAATTTATTCTAATTTAAAACGAGCGGAGTAATGCAATCGCCGGCACCGTTCCGTAGGTAACGGAATTTGAATTATCCTGCATAAAACCGTGCAGTTACATTGCAAGGATATCCCGATCGAAGGCAAGTTTCAATTCAGATCAACGTGCATGCAATACCCCTGCAATTAACGGGTGTTATTACCAACTGTTATTGTGCTGGAAATGCTGTCGTGTTTCGCGTGCGCCGAACCAAAATGCTCCGAATTATTTCGTACGTGTCCTTCGCGAGGATGTATGGATGTATACACGTTGCCCGGGTGATGTACCATCACCGTGTTACGAAATGTCTACAGTCGAATTTGAAATTTAGCGACGTAATACAAATTTATGGAATACAGTGGCCGGGAGATGATGTATCAGCACGCAATAGCGGGGACACAGATCCATATTTAGCGCGAAGGATATGCATCGATGCTTCGTCGTCGCACGTGTCACAGGGTAAACGTCATCCATCCATCATGTTTCCAACATTCCAGGAACAATTTGCGAATTAAATCGCGCTGACTGCACTATTTTCAGCTACCGGAACGTGCGTCGACATCGACGTATCGATTTTTACAGGAAAAGTGAAGTTTTGTCGCGTTTTCGCTACAAATTATGATAATTATCCCGTAACATGGATGGGGTGAATTTTATTCGAGTAATGTACGACTAAAGAAAACTCTCTGCAACAATTTATTCGCTTCAGGTAGTCAAAGGAACAGTTATTCGGAGGTTCTATTCACTCAGAATCCAATGTAAGTTTATTGCGTAATTCAGATTATAATTTTTGTTGGTCACGTTTCTAAATATTTCTAAATATTTCTTAATAAATAAAAAGTAAGAGTGTTCTTCATATTTTCCTGAGTTATAAATTCTACTCTAAAGTCTCTAAACTCTAAACTCTAAACTTTAGTAATTATCAAGATTTACTAAGAAAATTCTCATAAAACATTCACCAACAAACGATCAACACAGTGTATAAATTTGAAATGATTATAGTTATTATTTATTTCGTTATCTCCAATAACTTTAAAGCAAACATTTTATAAACTGCACTAAATGAATACACTTATTGCAATTTGTATGATATGTATGATTTTTTAAAATAATTTTTTGAAATTATTGGGCAGATACATGGAAATCGATGATGTGGTATCGAGCATTTTGAAGAAGGATTTTTATTATGTGACGATAATGCTTTTCCTACGGTGTATATAATTTTACAGATAATAATTACTTTATTAGTAACAATTACAATGAACGAGCCTTCATTTTTTACTCTAGGACAAGTTAATGGAACTAAAGGAACAGTATTATCGGAGAAAGATTAAATATTTACCCAGGGTCAGAGATGGGAGTATTCATATTTATGAATATGAATAAATTCACATCATGCGGATTTGTGAATATGAATATGAATAAATTTTTGAATATAAATGTGAATAACTCGTTATTCACCAATATAAATGTGAATAACTCGTTATTCACCAATAAAAATGTGAATAACGCGTTCATAGAGATGGGAGTATTAAAATGTGAATAACGCGTTATTCACATTTTTATTCATAAATTTATTCATATTCACATTCCCAAATCCGCATAATGTGAATTTATTCATATTCATAAATATGAATACTCCCATCTCTGACAGGAGTATTTCACTTTCTCCAACGGAAGTATTAAACGAACTTACAAAATAAGATGAATTTAAAAATTCTTTTATAAGAAATAATGATAAATAAACAGATATCCTTCGTAAAATTATGTTTAGCGTAAACTGTAGATTTCCTAAGAGTGCAAGGTTATACAGAGACTAACAATTAAAATTTCTGGGCTCGGCTACTCGTACCGGGTATAGTGTTTTTATTACACGAGTAAGAAAGGGATGGTTCATGCGTTACAATCGAATAACCGTTCTTCAGAAAAATCAAATGCAGCCAGGTACGCGCACGTTTCAGTGAACACTTGCAACTTTATTCATAGAGTGCGCGTCCTATTTTCTACGGATTCCTTTGTCCTCTGTTTGCACGATATTTCAAGGACGCGTGGTACATTGATTCGGAATCGTTACGTTATGAGGGACGTATTTCTCCTGAGCGAGCCACGGTCGCAACGAGGACTCCGATACCGATGCAGAACGTATCGAAGATTGATGTTGTTTTTATATGAACATCCCCGTTGTATTGATACGGTATTCAGGAGCGGCGCAATGATAGATCGTTGTAACGCGAATTCTGCGCATCATCGCGCTTTCATGTCGGTTCTCCGCTTTTATGCAATCGTTACATCCTACTTACACGGGGACGGTATTATCGCTGAGCGATGGTTACGTTTCGCTTGACACGAGGCGACGCCGTTATTTATCATCTAGGGCAGGGATTCTCATCAGGGGCCACGTGACCGCTCCCTTCAGTTGCGTAACACTATATCTCGTCAACCTCTGGGAAAGGTGTGAAAAAAAATATGTCACTGTACAACGAAAGTCACAATATGGTGCAGATCTAGCCTTCGCCAATAGATTTAGAATTTTTTTTCCTGCCTGTGGACAGTTTTCCATAAGTTAGGCTTAAATAAGCCTCTACAGAGTACACGTAGCGTCGTGCAATTAAGGAACACTATACAGGGTGGTCCACGCAATTGTTTCAAGTCATAACTCCGTTATTATTGCATTTACAAAAAAAATGCCAAAAAAGAAGGATAACTGGTTCGAAGAGCACTACATCTGAAGGCCTTTATATTTTTTTTAGATGCATCAGTGCATATGCAATTAACAATTGCATCATTTCTTTAAATTGAAATGCATATTTTTTTTTTACACAGATCGATTTTTCTCTTGGTTTTACGTAAAAAATGATTAGGGTACCATAGGAAAAAAATGATTAGTTCTCGAGATATTCTCAAAAAATATTTTGATTGAAGGAGATGCTCAAACGCATCTTCCTACTTTGGCATTTTTTCAGAAATGCAATAATAACGGAGTTATGACTTGAAACAATTGCGTGGACCACCCTGTATTCTTTAAGTTTACTTATTTCAACGTATACGCGAATCCACGTGCTACATTATGTAAAGTGTGATTGTTATTAATTATAATAAAGATTATTATCTCCAACAAAATAAAAACCCACTGAGTGGACCACGAAAATATTCGCAATAACAGAGAAAGTTTGCCTAATCTGGATCGCTACTATTAGGAGTATGCAAAAGTTTTCATCAAGCTGTATAATATTTTTTAAACAAAATATTTTCCATCATTTTCTATTACCGCGATGGAAAATCTCCATATTTTTCGAGTTGATTTTTCGAAATTTGATAGCATTTTGAAATCATTTGTCAGAAAGTTTGTGTTACATAGAACGAAACGGGAATTTGATTGTGATAAATTTGACGAGCATGTAAGTATTTCGATTAATTATAATGTATGTATAGATTTTTAGCAATAAATTAATTTGGGCAAAAATCTATGACTATGTTGATAAATTATTGAACAAGTACAAGTACAATAATTCCATTTATTGCATATTGCAATTGCATTTATTGCACATAATTTGTTAGGCAACAATTAATAATTGTAAACTCTTTGTCGTGATATTAAGACTACGCCGCCGCCGCTTGCTTTACCAACCTACGAAGTAACATATTTGCATACTTCATGTATTCATGACGTAATGTGGTCTGTTCTTAACAAGACTGCGGATATTCGCGTAAATGCACATCTCATATGCAAATATGCAATATATATGCACTAATATGCAGAATTTACACAAGTTTGCAATATATGTAGATGCACTTATACGCTGGATGTGTGTATATGTAGTTATCGTCACCATCGTCGTTGTACATGGTCGTCGTCTAATCCAACCTTTGATTTGTCAATGAATAAATGATTGTTTGTAGTCCGGTCAATTTGACAATGGCACTCCATGTACATAAACCTGACGAGGGGCAAACAGTTCGTGTAACCGGATAAGGTACATATGTATAATAGGAGTTTACCAATTATCCCTACTACTTGTAACTATTTCTATCGCGATGGACCAAATGACTAGTCTTAGAAACACTTTTTTTTAATTAAATGTAACAATATTTTACGTGGAACCAAATTGAATAATCCATGAAACAATTGTATATAGTTCATATGTATGTGCGTCGCAGCGTCGACAGTTTTTTAGTTCGACAGAATCAATTAGGATTCCTGGATAAATGGATATAAGTGGACTGTAACTTAGAGAAAAATGTTGGATGCGTATAATTTTTGTGTGTTAAGGGTGAGGGAAAACAGTTTCTGATTGGTCTATTGGTTGGCTAAAATTCGGGTGGAAATGTCAAATTACAGTGACGTGAACAGAAGGTCTGGATTTTCCAAGTTGACCGTAGCAAGTAATAAAGCCAAGCAATACCTCGACGTAAGAAATGCACAACAAAGACTCTACTGCTAAGGCTAAAGGTTCTGGCGACCAGATGTGAATAGTAATAAACGAAATGATTCGACGGTACGTACTGATTCCTTGGGTCTTTATTGCGGCTACAGGTAAAGGGCCTAACATCATATGAGAACTCTAAACACAATTTTGAAAACGGTCATTTGACCTGTCGTAGCAGGTTTAGTGTTAATTGATTTAATCATACTTTCAGCCCATTATTTGAGTTGTACCAATATTTCAGTCTTTATGTACTGGGAAATGACTTGCGAAGACAGTAATTTCATAAAGCTTGGTAAATAAATTGTTTATTGGGTCAAAGACTAATAAAATAATTTTTTGGAAACAAAATTTAACCGACTTCAAAAAAGGTACAGTGAATAGTATGAAATAATTTCTAGTTAATTTATATGAATACACACTAGCTTTAGATATAATTGCTTAAAAGTATGGGAAAATGCAGTGAAAAGTGTGAAATAATTTCTATTTAAATTGCGTTGTTATTCACCATCGTTTGATGAATTTGGTTAAATTATTAAATACATCATATTAAATGTAATGCACCTTTTTCAGAGGCGGCGCAGATATAAAAACTTTTTAATTCCGGTTTGGGTTAGCTTTTGGTAGAGGCAGCAATATTGAATGCTGTCAATGTATACATGTTTATTGTCTATGTAAAATTAATAGTTGATGTATATAGTATGTACACGGAAATATAGTTTGAGTAGATTTGGGGCTTTTTTCGAGGGGAGGGGCGGCAATATTGATTACTGCTAATGTATAAACTCTCCCCATGGAAATACTGTCTGAATAGGTTTGGGATAGTATTTGGTGGCAGCTGCGATATTGAATAGTGTTAATGAATATGATGTCAAAGTGGATGTAATGATAGCAATAAATAAAGACCATATTTTTTGTTTCTCCGACAGAAAGTTAAACCAAGTTTAGCAATTTTTAAAATACTTAATTCTAAATTTTGCGCCGCCTCCGAAAAAGGTGCATTGCATTTAATATGATGTATTTAATAATTTAACTAAATTCATCGAACGATGGTGAATAACAATGCAATTTAAATAGAAATTATTTCACACTTTTCACTGCATTTTCCCATACTTTTAAACAATTATATCTAAAGCTAGTGCGTATTCATATAAATTAACTAGAAATTATTTCATACTATTCACTGTACCTTTTTTGAAGTCGGTTAAATTTTTTTGTATATAGTATTGTATTTTTCCTAAGGAAAAATTGTTTCAACCCCCCCTCCCCCGCGGAACAAGTCTTTTCAAGGACATCCAACATTTTTTGGACAGCCTGTATAATTCCAAATGGGATTATCAGGAATATATCTGCAACTGCATGTGAAAGGATTGATTGCGTTTGGTAAATTCCTTGTCGACCTGCACCAGAGCATAGCAATTTCGCACCAACAATGATTTTATAAACAATAAAAGTGTCCATAAATTTTTGCAAATGGGAACATCATGAATTCATCTATCATGAAATGCGGAAGGTTCCATCGCGCTCGGTAATTTCCTCATCGAGTTACATCATATAATAGGAACTTTGCGATGACAATTCCAAATTTTTGCATCTGTGATCATTGCGAAAACCTCTCCGGCAGCAAAATGTAAGGGGTTTCATCGATTTCATCGGTTTCAGGCCAAACATACGTGAAATAGTACGCTTTTTGCGATAAAAAGCGATATAAAGTGGTAAAAAATAAGACAAGGACAAATGTTTTGCTATGCGACCAAATGGCAAATGCTCTTCCAGATGCAAGAAGTTTCAATCTGATTGGTCCATCCGTCTCGGAGTAAGAAGCAAGACAAAATGTTTTTGTAAAGAAAAAAAAAAACGGGTAAAAAATGACAAATCACTAAATATTTCTTTTACGCGACCAATTGGAAGAAATATTCGACAAGATGCAAGAGGTTTCACTCCGATTCATCAAGCCATCTCGACGTAATCGACAAGCATACCTAAAAATCACGGTTTTTTGGTAAAAATACGGGTAAAAAATGACAAATCGCAAAAGTCTTGACAGCAGGATCACCGGGGGAACATGCTCTACAAGATGCAACAGGTTCCATTCCGATTGGTCAAGCCATCTCGGCGTAATCGGTGAACAGACATAAAAAAAAAAAAAATACATGTCGAATTGAGTAACCTCCTCCTTTTCGAAGTCGGTTAAAAATGAGATCTACATATTTTTGCTATTATTTGATAAACTCGAAGTATTAATACAAAATATACGATTCTGTTGTGGATCTGGATAGGCATATGACTTTTCTTATGAATGAACATTACCCCTTGTTTATGTAGTATAATTATTATTAGAATATTATATGGTTATAAATATCTAGAGACGCGGTAGCGTCTCGGCACCAAGTACATGAAAAATTATCCGTCACCACATATATGTATACTGGCGTTGGAGCTACCATGTATCTTTTACAGGAGAGATGGTCCATTCAAACCTAACCTGAAACTGCTTTCATGAATATCTCAACACTCCTGCAATATTTTCTAAATTTAAAAACATTTTTCTAATGTAAACCGCATATAAGCTTTCGAGTAAAACCAAAATCAATAAGATCGGTCCACGTACAACTGAGATATCGTAATATCATTTCATGAATCTGTCAGAAACGGTATTTTTCGTATGATTTTCCAGTCGTCAACCCTTAGCCAATAGGAGCTAAGCAAAAGCCGAGCGTCATTCGTCGACTCTCGGAATCATTCGGTTCGGCATGGCTCGTCGGCCATCGAGCGTTGAGAGTCGAAACAGATGTCATCATTCATAACCTGCCAAGTGTCAAAAGTTTTTACACTATTGCATTATTAATTATATTTATATCAGCAACATGTTTTCAATTTAGACTTTTTATGCAGAGCTTACACATGAAGAGAACCACAGGCTTGGAGGTTATTCGTTAACAAATTGCAGCAACTGTTGTAAAATGTTTATCCATTTTCATTACAAGGTAAGTGGTCAAAATCTAAATTGTCAGGTACCTTCATTCATACAGAATAGATCCATACCACTAAAATGTTTTTAATTTAGACTTCTTATGCAGAGTTTACAGAAATATCAATTTTATTTGAATAAATTTAAAATAGATTCTATATAATAAATGATTTGTAAAAAGAAGTGAGATCCGATAAAAAACTTCAAAAAAGTAAAAAAATTACGCCAAGTACATGAAAAAATGGAGGACTTAAGGAGTTATCATTGAAAAGTAGAAGATCCCCATAAAAAACTACAAGAAAGTAGAAAAATATGTGAAATTGAAATGAACTGCCAGATGATTTGCCCAGATTTCCACGGCCTGGAAATCAAATGCTTGGCGTAGCCAGACAAGGTCAAGGTGTCGATGAATAAGAATTATTTTAAAACGCAAAATAATGAAAGTGTACTGATATTGTCAGAGTTTTAAACTGACAAATTATCTGAAAGCTTGCGAGAGTAAAGGTATTGGCGTCGTTGAATGACTTTAGAAATATTTTAAAACGCAATACAATGAAAGTGTACTCATAATATTGTAAGAGTTTTGAATTAACATATTACCTGAAAGTCTGTGAGAGAGCGAAAGTATGGGTATTGATAATCGAAGAATGCCTTGCCTGACCACGCCAAGCATTTGACTTCCAGGCCGCGGAAATCTCGGCAAATCATCTGGCAGCTCATTTCGATTTCACATATTTTTCTACTTTCTTGTAGTTTTTTATGGGGTGTGTATTACAGAAAACATTATTCGACTGTGTGGCAATCTATCTCGTCGATCTTTTTGCACGCGCGTATTCGCGGTTCTCTTGTATATTCGCATATTGCGCTACACGTGTAGTATCATTTCTATCGGCAAGGTAAATTCTTACAGATTCATATAATAATGTCCTGATTATATAGTTACCTATCAGATCCGCTGATCAATTATCATTTCTGCATACTACAGACTTCTTCAAATTTTATCCTTTCAAAGAGAGACAAAGCAAACGTGGAGAATCCTGCTTATGAATTTATGCACACTTTACTTTTAGATGTTTCTGTAGGCAGAGAACAACTTCAATCAGTATCTATATGTGTCGTGAAAATTGAGCAATGACAAAAAGATAGGTTTATGTTATAAAATTAACAATTTTATTACTAATATTTACTTGTTTGCTTAACATAAACATTACATACACATACATAAACGATTAGTAACAAAATAACTGTCTTCTAGGCAGCACGGAAACGAGCCATTTGTCTAATGTCAGCATATGGTTATAACTAGACTGCGGATTTTTATGCAAAATAAAATTTTGGCAAACGTACCTACAAAAATTGATCTAAAATAGGAATTTATTTTATTCTGCAAATATTATAATGTGAACTTCAATCTCAATATTTTTTATATTCTTGCATACTGTGCGCATTTTTTAGTTTCTTGCACATTCAAATTTCCTATAAATGCATAAAAATCCGCAGTCTAGTTATAACATTAAATAATTGGCACTTACACCACTCGATAGCTAGGTGAATTCGGACGTTATCATCGCACATAAATAAATTGTGTATGTGAAATGATAAATTGTTTCAACCAGTGCATACGGGGATGCATGAATTCATTTCAAATTATTCATACTTTTTATTTGTTCATTTTATTCCGGCCTGGCCGCAAAATATTCAAAATATCTTGAAACTTGTGAATATGTTTTCTTAATTAAATGTAACAATATTTTACGTGGAACTAAATTGAATAATGCATGAAACAATTGTATATAGTTCATATAAGGACTGTAAACACAATTTTTAGTTTTCACTAAAATTACAGCTTAAATAGACATTGTTCTGCTACTTCTTCATGACGAGTATACTCGTCAAACACAGCTAGTTAAGAAACTGATGAAGAAACTGGTTAAGAAACCGGAAACACGCTATTTAGCAACAACCAGAGATGGTCTCGTTCATTTTTTACCTTATGGACCAGCCAGGTATCCCAATGCAAAACCCTCAGATCCAAGCGGTCATCGCGTTCATCTGAAATCCGACTCGCTCCCCTTTAAAGAGTTTCCGCGATAATCGCGGCCTGGTAACATGCACGCCACCCCCAGGTCTCCTTCTATTTATCTTATTTTTTGCGGAGCACCGTCCAGGTCCAAACGACTCCAGCACCGAGTGAGTAATTATTCAAACAAGTAGAGTTGCAAACCGCCGGCGTTGCTATCGTCCCTCCTTGCTCCTCTAGCCCGGACCAGAGAACGAAGGGTGCATTCGGCGGAATGGAAGGGTCCAAAGGGATGCCAGGGTGCACGGGTATGGATACCGGGACGTCTGAGTTGTATATAGGCAAACAGTGGCGCACACGTGATAAAGTTGGAGGAAGTAAGTTACAGTTATACCGGCTAACCTCGCGAATGAAGAGTTATGCCGAGCTTCCTCCCTCCCGACTTACCGACTGGCTCAGCAGGGATTAAAACACCGCTAACACGGGCCTGGGCCTCACCTTCGGCTCGAAGCCTGCAATGGCGACCATATTACGAGCTGGCTGCCACGATAATAACGCACCCGGCTAATTTCGCCAAGTCTCTCGTTGCTCATGCGGGATAATATGGCTGCTTGAGTGCTCGCGGAGACACCTCGGGTTTCCATCTTTCCTCGCTCGGATCTCTCGCGATAGAAGGTCCTCCACACAGGGTTTTAACCCTATGAAATACCCTTACTAGGAAACAAACGTACGCTGTCGATCAATTTCTCAGAATTGAACGGCTCAACAAAGTCTGATGGCACGTTTCGATAGTTGAATCAGAAGAGTGTCAAGGATTAAAAATTAGGTTGTCTACATTGGTCACATTTCTTGTTAATAGGTTAGAGTGAACTGGTATGAATCGAAAATTTGACAGTTTGCAAAGTATAAATTCCATGTTTTTTATAACTTCTTTAATTTGACGTATCGCAGTTGCAATGGAATAGCTAAAGAGTTAGAGCAATTGGCGATTAAGTTTAGAAAATAATTTACTTAATCACCTATTGGCAAGGTGACTTTGTAGATTGAAATTTTAGATTAGTCCAAGGTGTAGTCAAAAGAGGATCCATTGGTACCTGATGGCCAGCGACCTGTAGGTTTCATTCTTTGGAACTCGAAGTCCCAATAAAATGATTGTCGTTGAGGCAAAGGTGACCTGATTCTCAAATTTCAAATTAGAGATCTCATTTTCGAAGTCAATCTAAGCTTATAACATTCGTGGCAATAGAATGCTAAGAAATCATCTTGAGTTGCTGGTAGATACCAGAAAAAAAGGTCTCAAGTGCAAAGGGTTAAATTCTGGGCACATCTAAGCAATGCAGTCTATCTTTTGAAAGAAAAACGGTGAAAGCCTCGACAGTAGAACGTAAGCTAAAACTTACATTCGATTCAGGATAAAACTCTTTGTGTATAGTTCCAAGACTAACTTTTTCATTAAATGTCTATCTTAATACCTTAAACTGCATAAGTTATTCTTTTGTAAACAGAAACTTTCTCCCTTTCTTTGTTGAATATTAAACACATTTTAGCGAAAGGGAAGATTATTCGAATCGAGCTGCAGTTGTTCAGTTTTTCAAAGACCTTTGACCGAAAACGATCGAGCTCATCAGACACGGTTCTGATCAAAAAGTTTTCGTGTTAAGGTAAACAGACGCGATATCAGACACGATTCTGAATTAAAATCACGTATCAATTGGTCGTTAGAATCCTTGATATTTGGCTTATTCTGATTGTACAGCATTCAACGTAAGATTGATTGACTGAGGTCGATCATCGAGACTTCGTCAATCATCTTCGTTTTCCATAATCAATCAGTCGAATAGTGCCGAATAATCTTTGGATTCAGCCAATTGATGTATCGAATTACTAATGATTGGTCGAATAGAGTTCAACACGGAACTCAACCAATTATTTATTGTTCTCGACGTGCGTTGGTCGAAAAAGAGTCGTAATATCGAGATTCAACCAATCGTCACGATTTCGAATTTCATACATCAATAAAACGACGCGTCTAGGGCAGGAATTCTCAGATGGAGCCCTACCGATGAGTCTACTGACAATTCCGAGACGAAACGCACGCACTCCGTAAATTCGATCCATTTGAATCAATCACTTAATATTAATTTGGCGAGTGATAATCCGATTGTTTGTATCTTTTAAAAAATTTCAGAAGTAAAAGTATGCAACACCATACTAGTACTATAATAGTAGTCAAGAAATGTTGTAACTTAACGACAAATACTGCACCCTACGAAAACCTTCGGGTCGTAAATCTGAAAGCGAAGTACTCAGGCAGACTATCGACTTTCCGTCGAATGCGAGTTTGTAGAGGTCGGATTGCCGGGTAGTAAAAAGTATTGTTCTATAGTTGAGGAACGATCGACTAGGCATGGCACGTTCCCCACAAATCGATCGCTTTTGTACTTGACAATCTTTTACAATAAAAATAAAATTTTACGTCTGTACGGTTAACTGTTGCGGAGAAAAAAATCTTTTGTGTTGAAATGTCATTGAAAATTAACAACTATAAAACTCAATTCTTACTGTTTTCGATGAATACTTATTCTGAACAGTGATTATTATTCATTTTTAATCAACGTTTAATGTTTAATTACGCCTTAGCCTATATTTCAATTGAAACAGAATCTCTGATATAGAGTACACAACACTGATTCTCCATTTAGCTTGAAATGACTCATATGTGCCTTCTTATGAACTAATGGCTCTCAGTAAAATAGTGGTTCTTGAACAAACTCTTGCAAGCGAAAGTCGATAACTTGAACTCTATACGTTTAGAAATCTGTTTCTTTCAACGGAAAGTTGCTTTTAAGGTCTAATAAATACTATTTCAAAATGTCTATTTTCTTGATCCTTGTTATGGAAATCTCAGAGCATCCTTTATCTCGTGCAAATGCCTTTAAACATGAATTTTCCTTGCATTCCTTATGCAGAAAACAAAAATTGTCTTTCTTTATCTTGCGACGGATACATCAGGATAAAAATTTCCTTTGTCTTCCTTGCACAAATGTCTCAAAATATAAACTTCCTCCATCCATCTCGTCGAGATGTCTCAAAGTATAAATATTCTTCGTCCTTCTTACGCAGATATCTCGTGATATAAATTTTCGATGCCTTCTTCGTGCAGGTCTCTCAGAATATAAATTTCCTTTGCTCTCCTTCTGTAGATATCTCAAGGTATAAATTTTCTGTCTTCGTTCTAGCAAATTACCTATAATATACATTTTCTCTGTGTTCCTTATGTTATATCTCAAAATATAAATTCTCTTTATCCTCCTTATGGAGATATGAGACTATAAATTTCCCTCATCTTCCTTGTGCAGCTCCTTCAAAATACAAATTTTCTTTGTGTTCCTTGCGCAAATGTCTCAGAATGTAAACATTCTTTATTCTCATTGTTGAAACGTCATAAGATAAAATTTTTCTATGTCTTCGCTGTGGTAAATCAGGCGTAATATACATTTTCTTCTATCTTTCATTTGTAGGTATTTCGAAGTATACACTTTTTCGCCTTACTCATGCAGATATCTCAAAGTATAGATTCTCGTTGATATCATTGCACACATGTGTCCAAGTATAAATTTTCTTGATCCTTTTTATTCAGACATATCAGAGTATCAATTCTTGTTGATGGAATTTGATTAATTCTCCTTATGTACAAATCTCAAAATATAAATTTTGTATGTCCTCCTCGGACAGATATGCCATACAAAAAAAAAACAAAAATATATACATGTCGAATTGAGTAAACCTCCTTCTTTTCAAAGTCGGTTAAAAATAAGAATTCTCATCGACTTTTTTACACAGACGTCTCCAAATATAAATTTTCAGACTGAAGCAACCAATTCTCTTTATTATCCTTATGCAGTTACCTCAAAATATAAATTGTCTTAGATGCATGAAAACATTCTCGTCTAAGAGCGAAACGATTTCAATATTTGACTAAAAGAGACTAGGGCAGTTCTCCGGTGATTTGGATGACGTTTCTTTTTTTCTTTTTATTGGCACTCGTGGATCGCGTCGAGAAATAGCTTGAAAGAATTTTGTTTGGAGGAGAGGGCTCAAAAAACTCGATTCGAAGTTGCGATGATTGATGGCGCAGCGATAACAGATGATTGAAATTGTTTTTAGGCGCCGCGCGGCCCTTCAAATTCGTTCCGAGCGAGGGTATTGCTGACACCGAACAAATTATAAGTTTAAGCGTAGGTTAAGTACGATTCGACACGGAGACGGAGTTAAATTTTGCAATCGAACGATGAGTCACGAGAATGGAGATGGCTGATTATCTTCCTTCGATTTGAATGCAGAATCTATACGAAAGAATTTCGATGATTCATGGAAAGAAAATAGTTTAATAAAATAGTTTAATAAAATAGTTTGTTCCTATTCTAGCTGGTTCTATTCTGTTTTCTCTGATTTCATTCTAGATTTATTTTTCACCTAATAAATTTGTTTCATTGAACAAGAATTGTGCCATTAAACGTTTGACGAACACTCTCGAGAAATGTTCTATAATCTAAAAATCACTGATTTGAAGTATTTAAATGAGTATCGGAATTAAAATTGTCAAAGGGAATTCGCTTCATTTGTATGAGTGTACTCATACAAAAACGTAAAAAAAATTACAGAGTACTGTTCATCGATTTCGAAAAAAGCTTTGCTGGTTCGTTCAATTAAACATGTTGGCGTGCTTGAAATTGCTGCCACACCTTGAATAGCGTGGTAAAAATTAAAGGCTGCGTTAAAATATTCCGGGTAATCTTTTAATCTTCTGCAACCCTGGACGGATTAGTTGATAGTGATTAAAGCAAGAGTGCGGGTGATAATAAGTAGCTCGTCGAGAAAATCTTGTTAAGTAAAATTTAGTCCTCCGGCAGATTTAGAGCCACTATTTTGTTTGCTTTCATAATCAACAAACTCCATTTATCGTTACTTGGATTAAAAATTAGTGATGAACAAATTACTGAAATTGTAAAATGTGCTTTTGCTTTTTTTTTAGATATTAATTTACAGTTACATTGTAGATTGTCCAATATATATTATATGTATTTCAATAGTTTGTATATATAAGGGGGTATTATAGTTTGGTACTTTTAGAATATTGATTATTTTTTTATTGCGTTTTCTCAAATTGTAGACCTTATATATATCACTTATATACACATATACCTCGCACCTAATTATATGCAAAAATATATAGTAAAAATTTGAAAGCTCTGTGTTTTTTCATTTCGCTATAAAAGACACGGGATGACTCCCTTAATAAATAAGTCCTGTCTCTCATTTCTGAGTAACGTGATGAATAATATGTTAAACAGGAAATTGTAACTACTTTTTACGCATTACAAGTATTCTCGTCATAGCATAAAATATTGCTATTTTTTCATGATGAATATACAAACAGTCACAAACAGCTAATGAAAGATATGCAAGAGATATGCAATTTTATGAGATAGTTATGCGTTCTCTACCCCTAAATTAACGTATCTCCATCCCGTCACTTAAGAAATCGATCGAAACCCCCTCAAGAAATAAGAAATAATGAAACATAGGCACCGAATCCACGGAATAAATGATAAATGCCGGGTGATTTCTATTTCCCGTCTCGCGAAGATCCCAGCGCGGACTATAAAGCATTAATATGCCGAACTCTAGAGGCTGTCTACGAAAGTGGCATCGGTATCTCGTGAAATACACTGCTTCAAATAATTAGCGTGACACTTCTTCAAACCGTCGTAACTATGGGAGTTCTCAACCGATTGAAATGAAACTGCGTGAGGAGTACTTTTGAAGTGTCCCCTAGGCGTGTGTAAAGTTGCATTGGTGAGGGTTGACGCGAAGGGGTTAATTCACTCCCAAAACCGGAGGGTGTAGAAAAACGCCTCTTTGAAATACAGGCCAGAGATGACGGAAGAGGTTGAAAAATTAAAAAAAACGTCATCCTTGGCCTGTTTCAAAGAGGCGTTTTTTTACACCCTTCCTTTTGGGGGGGTGAATTAACCCCTTCGCATCAACCCTCACCAATGCAACTTTACACACGCCTAGGGGACACTTCAAAAGTACTCCTCACGCAGTTTCATTTCAATCGGTTGAGAACTCCCATAGTTACGACGGTTTGAAAAAGTGTCACGCTAATTGTTTGAAGCAGTGTAGAAGAAGCTGCGCGGTTCGAGAAATAGGAGGACAGGGTAACCTGGTAACAGCTACCGAAGGTCTGAGAGAGCGGAGAAAAGGAGCCGTGAAAAGAACGCGGGTTGGAGGAAGAAGAGTCGAAGACACATCCATCGGCAGTTTTTCATACGGAGCCTCGATATCTTACCAGCGCGGCGATATAAATGTACGCCGATGTCGCTATCCCCGCGAGATAGAATGAATTTGTCAGCTGGTACCTTGGGAATATCGTTTCCCTTCTTCCGGTTGTTCCTGCGTTGCTTGCCGCCCCCGCGGCCTCCGCTGTCCGTGAACGAAGGAAGATCGATTGGGCCGATAACGCGCGTCCCGTCGAAGGATCAAAGAACGAATTCGATGATACGGAATAGAACGACAGGGAAGACGAAGGACCGAGGGGAACGGGACCAAGGGAAGTAATACTAGAGAGGACACGATATACAGGGTGAGGAACTTACAACAGGCCACCTGAATCAGTGATGGGCAAAACACTAGCGTTCGAATAAATCCGAAGTTCGCCGATATGTTTGTCTTGTTTCCTCTTTTGAGCATTTTCCAGAGAATCAGATTTATATTAAAAGTTTAATATAAATTAAAATAGATTTATATTAAATAGAATTAATTTATTAAATAGAATTTATTAAATAGAATTAATTAAAATAGATTTATATTAAAATTTCAGATTTATTCGAAGTCTAGGGTTTTGCCCATCTCTGACCTGAATACACGTGTTACGTAGCTGGTGCGTCCCAAAAACTGTCCGTCGCGACGCTGAACCATCACAGGCAAGGCTATAAAGACTATAAACCCTTAAAGGAGTCATCCCGTGTAACGGCCGTTTTTTTATAAGGTGTTCTCGGAATTTTTGTATAGCGAAATGAAAAAACACAGAGCTTTCAAATTTTTACTATATATTTATTCAGCCTTTAACTGTAACTTTGAATTTTTTTAAGCAAAAATGTAATGTGGATCACGAGATTTATCGCTTAAAGCATATATAAAATTGAGTTTTCAAGGTTTTTAAAAAATCCTAATTCCGGCGATAGCCATCCATTTACAGATTAACATGTAATTTGTTTTTTTTGATTCAATTCAATGCGATTCTGTCATATTAAATTGTGACAGGAAAATATATTAACGCTTTTTACTCTTTGCACTTGGATATTTCTTCTGAGGGGACATCATAAGTCCAGGCAAACTTTATTAGTGATTACATAGGATAAACTTACAGCAGCGTAAAATTTGTAAAAGTGCCCTTAAAGGTTTCTATTCAAATATCACAAAAAATCAAATAAAAATATGCTACATGTATTAAGATATACGTAACAAATATAAGCTTGTGTTACATGGTTTTTGTATATTTATCTTGATCTTCATGTACTTATTTAAAAAAACAAAATGTAAGTATTGATAATAAAAATTATACACATTATGTATGGAATAGCTTTCTTCAATGAGGATGTTATTATAAATTACTTTGGTGTTTTGTACACAATTTCTAACTTGAAGTAATACGTGAATAATTTGTTGTGAATAATCGTAAAGAGATTTTTCGAGATAAATACTCAAATAATAGGAAGTTATTCTACTTAACCCTTTGACTGCAGGACGAGTTTTGATGGAAATTATATTATAAGAGGCGTTTAGGTGTGAATTTAAAAAAAAAAAAACACCAGCTTGTAGGGAATGACGCAACCAAACTTTTTTATTTTTACAGTTTATTCATACGACGATTAGTTTCAAAGATAAAAATTGAAAACTTAGAAGACCGTTTTCCTGAAATTCAATTTTCGCGACGAACTTCTAACTTTTCAATTTTTATTTTCGAAACGAAGCTTGCTATGAATAAACTGTATATACAAAAAAGTTTCGTCTCATCATCCCCTATAAGATGATATTTTTTTAAAATTGGTTCAACGAATACCAACATTTTTCTGAGCCTATACGCTCTCCACAGTCAAAGGGTTAATTTTGTTGAATAAATACTATATTTTATTCGACGTTATCCATAATTTTCAAACAAAAGAGCACAGACCCACGCTACGATTCCGATTTATTAAAGTATAAAGTTCCCAAGCCCCTTTTTAAACACCCTTTACAATTAAAACAATAAGATCATACCTTGGACGATTGCTGAAAAGTGCCAAGCAAATACAAAGTACCAGATACAGAAAACCATATCAACTTGCTAATATTCGATCAAGCCACCGATAACAAATAATGCTCCCTTCAAACTCGAGGAAGATATTGAAATCTAATAACTTTTAAACGTATTACAGTTTGACAACGAATTATTTAATGTCTGACTCTTACAATTGTCTCGACCGAACTGAATTCCGAATTATTATATAAACAAATCACACCGTGTTCCCACGCAACCATTGCATACACGGATACACTCACGCACTTACCCTCATATTATATATCACACTCCTACAAAGATTTATCTAAACACTTTTGTCTATCGCGAAAAGTAAACGAGTTACTCAGGTGACCTGTATCGGGTGCCCCACCCTGTAGATCGCGTCGAAGAGGATGACAGCGAGCAGTGATCGACGCGTGGGCGAGAAAGGGACAGATGATGAAGGGACGGGAGAGGGGTGCCTAATTTTATATGGTGCTTTCGGATAGGAGCGCAAAGGCTTGGCCGCGGGAATCTGCTTTGGCACGGGTAAACTTGCCGAGCGAGGAGAAACTCGTTCCTATCTCACTTATCGGGATGAATTCTCTCTTTCTCCGTTCGCCACGGTCGCTTCCTTCTTTCTTGGATCGAGGTGAACACACCCCCGACGGCGCCGCTCGCGAGGGGAGATCTACGGGAGCTGCTCCGACGGCGGGAATGAAAAGTAATTGCGCGAAATGGAGAACCGAGCCTGGGCCGTTATGAGACCCGGGGCTCGATTCACCGAACTTTGGCAAATTGAATCGATCGTATTACTGGAATTCGTGTTTGGCTTCTGCGTCGCGGATGAACCGGCACAATTCCTTTTAATGAGCGTGTGGAGACGCTCGGGGTGAAAGACGACGTTGGGAGAGACCGAAAGTTTGCCGAATACCAGAGAATAACGGAGAAGGCCGATCTTTGGGGAATTTGTGAAGATACGGGGAGAGATGTACTATTTTTATCGTTGAGCAAATATTAGACTGTCCCAAAAGTTTCTTTCGCTTTATTAATACGTAATACATGCACAAAATTGTATGTTTTATGTTACATTACTGAATTGTGCGCGATTCATTTTGCTCCATTAATGTTACAACATGGATGTCTATAAAATTAAATTGTTTATTTATATAAACACTGCCACATAAAATAATTGAGTGGAACACGCGAAAGATACTTTCGGGACAACCTAATATTTTTCATCCGTTTCAAATTATGTGGGGTTCGATCAATATCGGTGTTATTTGACGTGCGAGGGTCCTGACTGAACGGAAAGGTTTGACCGTTTATTTTTAAAGTGGTGTAAGTTCATTTTTGAAAAAAATAAGATATCACGTAATTCATGCTTAATTTAATGTCAATTTTTTATGTATAACTAGTCCGTGTTTAATTTCTTAAAAAATTCCCATGTTTTGTACAATTTAAAATTGGTAAAATTGGTAAATAAAACATATTTATATAACGAAATTACATATTGATAAAACAGTAGAAACAAGAGAAAATGGACTTACACCACTTTCAAAATAAACGGTTCATTTGTTTGAATATTCAATTGAAACATTTATGTTATCGTAGGGATCAAAGATAACAGTTACTCCTAAAATTTGAATGCAAAAAGTCATTAACAGAACCTTGTTTGTTATATAAATTAGGAATAGTAATCGTCTAGTGAAGAGAAAATCTTTTAAACAATCGCATGATTAAAAATATATCGATTTTGAAACGTCTTCATTTCAAATAACGATTATAAAATGTCAAATTTTGTAGTTGTCGATAGGCAAGGTCAAGGCGTCGATGAATAAGAATTATTTTAAAACGCAAAATAATGAAAGTGTATTGATATTGTCAGAGTTTTAAACTGACAAATTATCTGAAAGCTTGCGAGAGTAAAGGTATTGGCGTCGTTGAATGACCTTAGAAATATTTTAAAACGCAATACAATGAAAGTGTACTCGTAATATTGTCAGAGTTTTAAATTGACAAATTACCTGAAAGTCTGTGAGAGAGAGAAAGTATGGGTATTGATTCATTATTTTGCGTTTTAAAATAATTCTTATTCATCGACACCTTGACCTTGCCTGGCCACGCCAAGCATTTGACTTCCAGGCCGCGGAAATCTCGGCATATCATCTGGCAGCTCATTTCGATTTCACATCTTTTTCTACTTGTAGTTTTTTATGGGGATCTTCTATTTTTTAATGATAACTCCTTGAGTCCTCCACTTTTTCATGTACTTGGCGTAATTTTTTTACTTTTTTGAAATTTTTTAAATATTTTAATAAAAAAAATATTTCTTTATTTATTCCGAATTATAATTTTAGTTATATTACAGTATCAAGTTTAACAAGAATTATATTTTCTCAAACACGACATGATGCTATTCTTTCAGATAATTGAAATTAAAATTGGTAAAAAAAATTCTTGATTATAAATATACATTCTTTATACCTTTATAAAAAATGTAAAAAAAAATGAAAACTCCGAGAACGGCAGGAATTTGAAATATTGTTTCACTCGTTTTATTTCAAAGTGAAGAGTATTTTTATTTTATATCTCGAAAAATGCAATATTGCAATTTTGATCAATAAATCTGCACTGCTTTCGCAGTACTCGGTTTAATTGTTTAGCTGGTTTATAGTAATTGGAAGAGAATTTATCTTTACTGGGATTTCGTTTTTGTTGAAGTTGATAGGATTAAAAAGAAGGCAAAATGGATTCCGAATGCAAACCATTAAAAATCAAATTCAAAGCTTTAGTCAAAGGTAGGAAGCTTTATTTGATCTGTCAACAATATTAATTCCATTCTACATTTATACATGATGTAAATGTCAATAAAATTGTTTAACAAATGCTAAATGGATGTAGACATTACACTGTTTCATTGCCACTTTTGTTTATTAATATTTTATTCGCTGAATTTGACTTAAAAAAAGAGGTCGAAAATATTATACTAACAATGACAAAAATTAAACTTCGGAAGATTTTTTAGTTAAACGTTTTCGTCCTAAGAAATTTTATTATGGATGCATGATCGCAATATTAAACAAAGTATTTTATTGGAAGCACAATTCTGATTATATTTATTTTAAGAGATCAATTAATTTTTGGAAAAAAGATATAATCGAGTTCGAAAAACTCTAAAACTGCATTAAAAAGTATGAAATTATTTCTATTTATACTGCATTATTACTTATCAGCTCTTGATGAATTTAGTTAAATTATTAAATACAGCATATTGAAAATTTTGAAGAACTCAACTCCATTTTCTAACCGAAAAAAATACATGTCAAATTTTAGTAACCTCCTCCTTTTCGAAGTCAGTTAAAAATATTTTGAATGAAATCACTGAATTTATTTAGCTTATCATGCATCCACATTAAAATATTTTAGAATAAACATCTCTCTATTTTTGTTATTATTAATGTTTAATAGTTTGTCATTGTCACTGTCTAATGTTTAATAGTTTCTTCGTATCGTCAGCAATAACAAAGCATATTTAGGTGCAAATTCCAATTCAATTATACAATATTTGAACGAATTCTGCAATCAAAGATGGTGGACCCTAATTCCGTAGATCGTGTAATAGTAATATTGAACGGTGATAAACGTACAGATCGTGTGAAATTGTGCTTGCAGTTATACAGAGCCAATTATTAGAACGGGTACAGTTCTACATATTAAACAGCCTTATTGACGACGTCGAAGCACGTATGCAATTGATTATTGAACATTAATGACAGGTTGACGATTGAAGCGCATCAGAGATTAATAATGTATATTTGAGAATACAGTTTTCTACAAGCAGTATCTACTATACATTATTCTTTTCTCAGGTTGAATTTTCCGTACATCACTGTTTCTTTAAATCGCGGGTCACGAAAGGTGGAGATAAAACTGAGAAAATATAATAAATATTTCTTTTATTGTATGTTATTGCTGTTTCAATTTATTAACAAGTGTTTATAATTTTCAGTCTTAGTTTGTGTTCATTATATTTCAACTAATATTTCAAAATATTGGAATACTATATGAACTCCCACACGATGTGGAATTCAAAAATTTAATGTGTTATAAGTTACCAATTTAATATTTATATTTCAGAAAAGATTTTTATCTTTGCCTTTAATTTATATTGTAATTATTTTGAATTTAAAGAATATTTCAACTTAATTATTCAACTTAATAAATTTTAAGTATATATGTACTTACAATTATATGTAGTCATTAAATAATATTTATACTATTTAATTAATTTTTCCCCTTATCCTGTCAATAGAATATCAAAATTACTAAGTAGTTAAAATTAAATTGATTCAGTGGATAAGTTTGATTTAATTTTGTACATATGTATAATTGGTATAAATAATATTATCGAATATTTCTTTTAAATTATTATTAGTTACTAATAAAAAGAATCATTTGAAGTAGCATGAGTTGCATAAGAACACAATAAAGTCGGAACATTTGGATAATAAAAACATTTTATTACATAGCATTGCAGTAATCTCTAAAGAAAAATTTAAATAGTCTATAGAATAGAGTGAGGAATAATGAAGTTGATATCAATTCGATAATCTGAAATACATAGACTACTATAATATAATAGATAGTAAGAAATATAATAGAGTACATTGCTCTAACGTCAACTAACCAATTCCTCTTTTCTAAAACTCTGCAATCATTTTTGCTGGCAATCGTGTAGCGGGAAGAACCGAGATATAAATCGTTCTGACACTTTTGATGTCGCGTCCCGGCTGCCCTGTTGTCTGGACAGACGTGATAATCGTGCAACATCCAGTTGAAATCTCCGCGGCCGCTGGATGTCCTGTTGTCGCCGAAAGGGAAAAAGGGGCTGTCGGGAATATGACGCAAAAGAAGCCGCGAAATGGCGCATAAACTCGCTTGACCACGCGAACACGGAGGAAGACACCCTGTCCGTCGTTGATTTTACGATCGGCCAATACCTTTCGATAGGCTCTTCCGATAAGAAACGAAAGCACACGCTGGACCTACCGATCCTGTCGACAGGTCATCCGCGATTACCATTTACGAGGAGACGCGCCATTAACTCAACAATCGTGGCTTTGGTAAATTCCGCCGATCGTCGCGTCTCGTGTGGCTTGACCTTTTCGCTGGAAATTATGTTAACAGTGGAGATTACGCGCCGAGATAAAAGCGACGAGTATCATGTCCTGCCACGCGACTATTTACCACGATTGGACCGTAAAATTGTTCAATATTTGTGTTTTAAAAATGAAAATCATTGCGAGACAAATAGGTCGTTAAAAAATGGTCGGTCAATCATCTGCTTGCCTTTTGTAACATTTATATACGTAAATAAAAAATTTTTCTCAATCTCGAGAACACATTTAAATAGTATGTCAAAACATGTCAAAACATTAAGGAATATGTATTTCATAAAAAGTATACAGAAATTCTGTATACAACCACTCTTAAAAATATGAAAAAAATTGAGGACAATAATAACAATAATATACACTTCTTGTAATTTTACAATCGTAGTTCTGAGATTCTATCGATGCAAAACCGTCATTTTTCATCATTTTTCACAGTTTGGATTTTGAACTGAAAAATCTAAAAAAATTCTGGAACATGTGCCTCGCTAACTGAAATATCTCTGATTTCTTTCAAAATTTTTCATGCAGCAGGGCAAGATAAATTGGTCAAAAACGTGATTCTTGTTTTTTCTTGTTTTTTCTTGTTTACGAGAGATCGTCGAGATAGGGACTTGAAACTTGGCACAGATTAGTCACTTTTGATAACCTGTCGAATACATCATCGCAAATCGAAATCGGTCTATAAGCACTTTTTATCAAATATTAATTGATTCATGGGTGAATAAACATCCTACAAGTAATTTCTACTTCGAGAAACAAAATAAAATTGACAGAGTAAAGAAGTCAGCGTGAAGTACATCGCGATTTCATAATTTCAAGAATCCTTTTCTTCAGCCGAAGAAGAGTGTACGCGAACAGAGTCTACGCGCTAGAACAGTTACGAATGCAACACAAAAATGCCCATCATGATCTTCGCAGTAACGGGAGCAGTGATTTGCATCGTAGGAGAAGAGCTGCACGTTGCAACCGAGCGAAGCGTGTAAGGAAATGCCACGTCGCGTCGACATGCAGCAACTAAATTCATCAGGCACAGCAGAAGTAGCGTTCCCAGCGTATGGCGAGCTTTATTTGTCGGTCCACGTAGAGTGGGCTCCTTTCATTCGTGGCCTACTTATCTTCGTTCTCGCTGTTATACGGCTTCCATAAAAGTGTCAACTAAATCATCACGCGTCCTCAGCCTTAACTGCGACGCCGTTCCATTTCGAAACTAGGCAGCCTATTCCAGAAGTGGCGGACGGGATCATGAGTTCTCATCATGGAGCTCTTCTTTTTTCTCCAATCGTCTTTCGCAACGTGTGTCTCCCCGTGTTGAACGTAAATGTAGAAACTCCCGCGATCGCTCGAAGACTCGTAGAATCTTCAGTCGAATCGCTGTAAGAGGTTTGCGCTGGTTTTCACGAGCTGTAAAATAGAAATTAATGGCACGTTCTCGGAGTACGAAATGATCTTGGCGAGAGTTTTTACCTCAAACGGTTTGATAGCTCCTACAGAGTGTGTAGAGTCGATTGCATGCACATATCGTGTATGCTTTATTAAAAAAAAAAGAATTGTAAGGCTACTTTTAAAAAACATTTCATAAAATAATTCAAGGTAACTGTACTAGAAATTGTTAAACTCCGATAATCAATATATTACTGGAAAATTACTGTTAAAATATGTGTTTACGGTTCGAGAAAATAAAAGTCTTTAACACTTGCATCATTTAGATACTATTAATATTAGTATGTTTGTATTAAACATTATTAGACAATATTGAATTACATTGATATTTTACGATACATCAAAGATCTTTCTGTCTTCGTGTCTAACGCTCACGTAAAGGCTACGATACAAAAATTATGCATATCTTAACAATTACAAATTTTGAATTGGTCTTCTCTTGAATCGACAGTCTCTATTTTGGCAGACGCTGCTTCAACCACAGAGTGTATTTCACTGAATGATTCGTTATAGCAACGTGTATCCCCGCTGTGCAACGCTATGAAGCCTGAAACCCATCCTGAACAGGCTCTTATAATTCTTTTTCTTTTCTTTTTCTCCTTCGAGTCGATCCTTCCTCACGATTTCACTGGGAGAAAGCGACGTGGCGCGATTCAACGGGTGTCCTCGCTATGAAACAGCAAAAGTACCCTCGGTGAATTCTCCTTCAGCGTAGGTATCGCTAATGAAAATTAGCCACAAGCGGCAGCTAATTGCGCGAGACGGGCGGGTGCTCGTTAAACGGCCTCCGCCTTAAAAATATTCCGTTAAATGGCACATTGACGAGAAAGAGAGGTGAGTCTTGTCACATCGAAACTGCTTGGGAACACGTCAGATTTATGAGGGCAGACGGCTTAATTACTCGGCGTTACACCGAAGCGCAAAATAATTACTTGGACAAGCCATGTCGAAGAGATTCTTACCCGGAGTCAACAACCAAGTCCAACTATTGGAACCCTCTGCACCGGATATCCGGTTTAATTTCATACTCCGATTTATCGTAGATTTTTTCAATATTATCCAGTATGTTTTTATAGAATATTAATAGAATGAATATAAGATTCTTACTTCGTAAACCTAACAGTAGAGCATGTTCTCACCTCTGTAAATTTGTAAAAGAATGTAATCTGTAAATATTGTCTATTTTCATGATTTCGTAAAAATATCGTTTTTTTTTTATTAATATATTTAAATGTAAAGTAAAGAAAGTTTCGTTGAGAAGAAGAAAGTGGTTTACGATTTATTACGATTTCATTGAACGACCAAACTCCCCCGAGACTCAAGAAATAAATATCCGCTGCGCGCGTAAGTCCGAGGCGAAATATTTCCGCATGCAATGTGTAAATATTATGTAGAAGAAAATAAGAATCAGAATAAGAAAGTAACTTATTGGTATTAGGTTGTCCCAAAAGTTTCTTTCGTAATTTGTACTCAATTATTTTGTGCGGTAGCGGTATTTTTCGTCGGTATTAGCCAATAGGAGCAAAGCAAAAGCCGAGCGTCGTTCGTCGACTCTCGGAATCATTCGGTTCAGCATGACTCGTCAGCCATCGAGCGTTGAGAGTCGAAACAGATGTCATCATTCATAACCTGCCAAGTGTCAAAAGTTTTTACACTATTGCATTATGGATTATATTTATATCAGCAACATGTTTTCAATGTAAACTTTTTATGTAGGGTTTAATAACAAATTGCAGGCAGTGTTGTAAAGTGTTGATCAATCTTGACTGCAAGGTAAGTTTTCAAAATCTGAATTGCGAGATACCTTTATTCATGCAGAAAACTGTTTTTAATATAGATCCATACTACCGTAGTGTTTTGAATTTAAGCTTTTTATGTAGAGCTTATACAAATGAAGAGAACCACAGGCTTGGAGGTTATTCGTTAACAAATTGCAGCAACTGTTGTAAAATGATTATCCATTTTCATTACAAGGTAAGTGGTCAAAATCTGAATTGTCAGGTACCTTCTTTCATAAAGAATATTTTTATGTAGAGCTTGTAGAAATGGAGTCATTTTCTCATTTCATCATTAACATTATAATTCCTTGCAGCAATAAAAAAAATTGCAGGTATATATAATTATTTATAAATTGAACGAATAAGTGTTTATAATTAATAAATTATATGAAATATATGTATATTTTCTTGTGTTATCCCCTCTCCCTTTATTTTACTCTATTCAATTAAAAAAACAAATAATAATTTAGACTTCTTATGCAGAGTTTACAGAAATATCAATTTTATTTGAATAAATTTAAAATAGATTCTATATAATAAATGATTTGTAAAAAGAAGTGAGATCCGATAAGAAACTTCAAAAAAGTAAAAAAATTACGCCAAGTACATGAAAAAATGGAAGACTTAAGGAGTTATCATTGAAAAATAGAAGATCCCCATAAAAAACTACAAGAAAGTAGAAAAATATGTGAAATCGAAATGAGCTGCCAGATGATTTGCCAAGATTTCCACGGCCTGGAAGTCAAGTGCTTGGCGTAGCCAGGCAAGGTCAAGGTGTCGATGAATAAGAATTATTTTAAAACGCAATACAATGAAAGTGTACTCATAATATTGTCAGAGTTTTAAATTGACAAATTACCTGAAATTCTGTGCGGGAGAGAAAGTATGGGTATTGATGATCGAAGAATGCCTTGCCTGGCCACGCCAAGCAATTTGACTTCCAAGCCGCGGAAATCTGGGCAAATCATCTGGCAGCTCATTTCGATTTCACATATCTTTCTACTTTCTTGTAGTTTTTTTATAGGGATCTTCTATTTTTCAATGATAACACCTTGAGTCCTTCACTTTTTCATGTACTTGGCGTAATTTTTTTACTTTTTTGAAGTTTTTTAAATATTTTTAACTTGAATCAATTTCCAGTGTGACAATTGAACACGAACGCTGAATAAATGGCTCCTTTAATCCTGATCAAGGGTCAATATGTGGCATTTATTCGCATCCAACGAATCGATGTACGGCCAAGTAAGATGGATGTTCTCGTTTATCTATCCTTCGGATAGTTGATTTGGCACAACAGACCCATAAAACGGGCGATTAAGTGAAGATTAACTCCTCGGGTCATAGTATGCCGAAGGGGAAACCAAAAACTACCGCCCTCCGACACCTTGGCGTTCTCATACTCCCAGGATTCTGGCTGGTATCGTTCTAAACATCTCAGTGGATTCCAAGAGCAGGCAACGGGCACCCTGGTACGCCCTCACGGGTAACGGGATTTAAAGGATTCCGTTAATGGGGTTACTCTGCCTCGTCGTTATAGGGTCGTAACGGCTTTCTACCCAAGTCCACCGCGTACAGCCTCGTCGACCCTGATCAATGCTGAATTTCTCGTTTCTGGAATCCTCTTGATACGATGCATTTCATTAGCACGTTGCAGATTACGTGAATTCCTCGCTGGGTAACTACTTTGAATCCGCCTCGTTCTGTGTCGAGGATGTCGAGTTCGAAGTGTTCGCGATGGTTCGCGGTGTTTTGCGCTCGTTTTCCATATCCTCTTAAAACCGCCACGTACGTTCAACGGTTAGGTCGTCTTTGACGAGTAAGCACTGCTGATTGCGTCAAGGAACAGCAGTTCAGTCCGGTACCTCGATATCGTCGACAGAAAACAGGGTGTCACTTAATATTATTCAATTAAAGACCGACGTTCACGGAAAACAGATGCACATATATGGACCAATCTAACATTGGAGAAAACCTCATAAGACACTGTCGCTAATAACCAAAGGTTGATGCGACGGTACATATGTAATAAAAAAAAAATACTTTATTATAAAATTCGACGTGCCGTTACAAACTGCTCTGCACGCTGTGAAACTGATAACTACATAGTTGCTGGATAAAAAACTAGGGCCTTTTATTTCGGAACTGGACTTTGGGCTATGACTGGATCGGAAAGGAAGGAGAGTTTGGAAGCTGAAGGGTCGTGAATGTTTTGGTTAAAGCAAAGATTTGGAATAGGTCAGGAATGATTAAAGGAAAATATTTACTATAAGTGTATAACAGTGCGTTTTTTATGTTGTTTCAGATTGTGTAATTTTTTAAAGTCATTGAAATTACTTTATGTGCAAGTGTTATACAGGATGAGTCACCTAACGTTTGCATGTCGAATATCTTTGTTGTTTGTTATCACAAGGATAAAGTTGAGTGGTTCAATGGAACTCTGATGATGCCGAAAATATTGTTGATTTTTATGCCATTTTTTTGAAGATATCAGGGTCACCTTTATTTTTTAAAATGGAACCACCCTTTTTAAAACACCTACAATGATAGTCTCTTTCATTAGGAATCTTTATATTAATACTTTACGGTTTCTCTTTCTTTGCTAGATAACTAGGTCCTAGGTACTCTCTTTAACTTTGACCACTTTCAAAAACAAAGTCCCTACCTTACTCTGCATATCGACAATAAAAGCACCAAATTTTCGCTCATTACTCGACGTGGGAAAGAGAACCATTATCAGAAATAGCTACTATCACATGTCGAATATTCGCATACGAAATCCACCACCAGGACCGTGAAAAAAAGGCGGAATAGAGTGGCACGCAGCGGTGCAATTCGTCCCGGAGCAATTCTTTTCCCAAGTCGGAGCTTCTTCTCGGTGGAAGAGCGACGCCGCGGTAGACACATAAATTTCTCTATCTCCGCGCTCATTACAATTTTATCTTTGCCCCGTTTGATTTATTCGGAAAGTTCAGTAACTTCGCCATTGTGCCCGCGGACCAGGGAAGATTGCATTGTGCGCTGCACCTGTAGGAGTAAAGGGACCAAGTTTCGCGCGCGATATGCTAGCAACCTGAGTCGTACGAATATTTCGTCCTCCTCCTCTTCTCTTCTGGCTCGACCTCATCCTCTCGTGTCCCTTTGCCACGTTCCACCAAAACCACTTGGCCGGACCCGGTCGACATGGTCTAGAGAATTTTCTTCCAGTGTCTGGTGGATTATTCGAGCTCCCGGGTTTAATTAAAATTTAAGGCAAAGCGTGTCCGTAAGCCATAAGTCGGCGACGCTCGTTAAGCGACACGGGGCCGTGCCATTAATTATTGTTACAGGTGTTTGCTGTTAGTGATGCAAACTTAATTTCGAGGGCGGGTTACGCGGCTGGTCCGAGCGATTCGTACCGGATCGGCGTAAATAATTGAAGCCTGGGAGTTTAATTTATGTCAGGAAGGCGGATTCCACTTCGCCGCCGACCCCGCCCCGCTAATTGAAGTAGTAACGCGAGTTTCATTCCGCGCGATCATTTTTTAACGCCCACCCTACCCCGAGCGAATTTCGCCCGCGGTAATTAGAATCGTCGCTGGCCGTTGCACCGCGCCCGGCCCCCGCCGTCCGCGAATCGCGAAATTAGTTTTTAAGTGGCCGGCGGATTTTTCTAGGAATACAGTCGCTAGCTGCACTTAATATAGATTTAATTTCAAATCCGTGATGATTCCGCACTCAATTTACGACGTATTCTCTAGATACATTGATAATGTATCGCCAACTTACAGGCAGAACATCGTTCGAATACATTTTCATTTACGTGATTGTTCAAATGGGGAATTATTTATTAATATAGGAATGGGTGTAGAGTTTTTGGCTGATTTTAATCTTACTTCTTAATTAAAGATGATATTTAGAATTGAGATTTCGTCGTTTGCTTCCTATAAATTCTCTTGCTTGTGTTAAGATGTTTAGAAGTATTTAGTATTTCAAGGTTCGAATAAAAAATGATGAAAATATCCTCTATTTTAGAAATCAACGCAGGTCGTTTTCAGTAATAAAATTTATGTTACGTATAATTTTATACACACTTTTGTGCACTTGATTTGCAATGTATTCTTCACGTGGATGATGAATTACTAACTTAGAAGTAGGGCATTGTTCAAATATGCTTTTATTTAAATTATTTGTAAAAGAGGGAATTATTTATGAAAATATATTCGTAGAGTTTTTGTCTGATTCCAATCATATTGTATTTCTTAGTTAAAAATAAACTGACATTTCAAAATTTAAATAAAAGAAGATATAAATTATTATATATTCCTTATTCCAGAAATCTAAATCGGTTATTTCAAATAATAAAATTATATGTTACTTATTATGTCTTATATAGTATTTGGTATTTGTTGTGTTCGTGTTTAGTAAGTTGAACTAATTTCTTCCAAATTTTACCTTCTTGTTTCGTACCTGGATTATGTAACAAGATTAAATAATCAGGTAGTTTAAGTTGTGCATTTTATTTTCCACATATACGTATTTTGCATAAATTTTGCACATGTGTTTCCTAATGCAACAAATCATAAGAGAAATGAAGTATTATTCTATTAGTTTAATACCGCATCTTCATTGTACCAGATCAGTTAAAATATGATAATAAGTAATTAGGAAAAGATAGAAAACATCGTGACTTTCTGTTAACTACATTTATGATAGAAAAGCAAGATGTAATTAAATGTTATCGTACTTCGATAAGTTCACTTCTTTTGTATTACGGTACGAATATACAAAAAATAGGTTGTGAAATTAAGTCTATCTCTGGTGATTCGTGTCTTTTAATTATAATGTTGCAGTAGTAATAAAACTTCCGCTCGGCGAGAACAAAGGTACAGTTTTGCAGCGTTGGAAATGCTGTATTATCGCAGTTCTCGGGGAAATATTTAAAGTAGGTCTTCGTTGTTTATAGGCACAACACAATTCCTGTGAAATAACAGTGCAAGCGCTGAAGATAAATAGACTGTTGTAAGTAAAGGGGAATGCGTCACGCAGAGAGAGATGATTTTTTTATTTACTGTACCTTTATCAATGTTTGCAACGGCATGACAGATTTTATCATCGTCCCGCTAAAATAAACGGGACTGCTTCGTTCCATCGTCTAGTATTTTTTTCCGTTCGAATAATGCACACTATCGATATTGTTTCTCAAAAAATCGTACTTAAATTTTCTTTGATAGTCCATTCTGCCATCAAGTATTACGAACGACTAAGATTTTGAACAAACACTCTTGTATTTCTGTTTACTTATATCAAAATTGTTGTCTGTAGAATTTCCTGATGAACCTCTTATAGGAGTTCTTTAAAATATGTATATTCTTTATAAAAATTGTATTGTCTTTTAAGAAGTTCCTTTTGTCGTTTTTTAGTTATTGAAGCACTTGTTTGCTTAATAATAATTATAATAACTATCATTTCCACAAATTAAGTAAACTTTTCATCAAAATATAAAGAGCAACTAAGTAAAACTTTGTTTCGTTAAAATTGTTTTTTTTTCTAACTTTCTTTCATATTACCTAAATACATTTATAGTTGTATCAATAACTAATAGTTATTAGTCAGTTGACTTGCGTTCGTTACAGTTGAATTACTAGTTCAATATTTTGAAGGAAGTTAATAACCCTTTTATGTTTTTCCTTTGATTCGAGAATCGACCTATGCTTTTCACATTTTCCCCATTCATGACTGCCTGATACTTTTTTTTTATCAAACCTTGCGATTTCGAACATCAAAGACCAACATTTTCTTATACTTAATTTGCCTTTCTATTTCCATTAATTTCAGCGATATTTAACTACAATAAAGAAGTACATTATCCAAAAATACAACGACACCTTTTATCTTTTCATCACGAATATTAATCATTAAAAAATGCATCTCAAACATATTTAATACTCTGTGCATCAAGCTTTATCAAATTATCAATTGGGCGATGTTCTTCGTTAGTCTTTTTAGGATCATCGAGTTCGCCACAGGCCCATCGTTGTTCACTACAAAAAGCTACAAACAGGGAGAACAGGATCGAGGCGATAAGAGGATCACGTCGATCGCAGATCATAAACAGGAGCAGTGTGCGCGTCGCGTACTCAGACTGGACCGACACGTCATCTTTAACGATCCTACCAGTCGTAAAAGCGTGTCACTGTTACTTTCCACCCAGCTTCAGGATTGGCGAAACAATTCCTGAGCCCAGCAACCACCATGCTCCCCTTCTCGGCTATCTGTACGACGAACCTCTCCGGGGAGCGAGCACAATACATCGTGAAATATGAGTGCACGCCGCGCAGAAAGAGGGACGCACTCGGAGAGGGTTGAAACTCGACAGACGAGAGGGTGGCTGACGGATCGCTGTACCTATTAATTATTAGAACGAACCGAGGTGTTGATCACCCCCGAGTTCCCTCGTTAGTTATACCATTAGACCCGACGTCTTGTTGCTAATTGCTGCCACCTGGAAACTTGTGGCCAGCGTTTAATACAATATCTTCCCTTTGTTGTTTCAGGTAAGTTATCAATGATGACTGGTGTCCTTTGATGGTGGCCGACGCACAGGTGTGAAAATGTGAGTACTTTGGTGTGTTCACCTGAATCTTGAGGAGCTTTAGCATTTGTAATCGATGGTATTACATAAATGAAATACAGGATGTATTTACTTTGCAACAATACAAAGTGTTTCACTTAAACTTTGCATGGTAAATATCTCACGTGTTTTTTGTGATAGACAAAAATATTGGGGGAAAACATTGTTTAATTTGAATGGAACATAATAATAATAAACATAAAAATAGTTTGAAGGTCATATTTTCTGAGATTTCGTTTTCTCAGATTTGCGTATTTTAATTATTGTAATAGATTAATTCAAACATGTATAATCTGTTATTTCTCAATTCTTATAAAACCATTCTCTAGCGTACACTGTACCATTCTCCAACATATTGTACATGTTTTATTTTGTCTTTTTATCAACTACAATATTATAATAATATATACAGGGTGTTCCATGTAACTTGCTCACCTTGGATAATTTCTAAGATATGCATTTCATGAAAAAATGTTTTATTCAAAAGTTGCATGAGCATATAATGCAACGTATATGCCCCTTTTATAAAACTTCAGCGCAGATAGTTTAGTTAAATTAAATTTCAGGTTGTATGTACACTGATGCAAACAATTAGCGGGACACTTTTTCAAACCGTCGTAACTATGGGAGTTCTCAACCGATTCAAATGAAACTGCGTGAGGAGTACTTTTGAAGTGTCTCCTAGGCGTGTGTAAGTTGTAAGTTGCATTGGTGAGGGTTGACGCGAAGGGGTTAATTCACCCCCCAAACGGGAGGGTGTAAAAAAACGCCTCTTTGAAACACAGGCCAGGGATGACGGAAGAGGTTGAAAAATTAAAAAAAACTTTGGGGCGACTTTCCTTGATGCCCTCTACAAAACGCACCCCTTGAAATCCCTCTCGGACAACTCCACCCTCCACAACCTCCCCCCACCCCCTCTAAAATCCACAATTTTTGGACGACGGTCTCGATTTTGAACTCAATGCATTCTCTGGACTCCCATGATCCAGAAAATACCATCACCCATACCGTGCAACCCATAGGCACCCTTTGGGGGGTGGAACAATTCGCAAATTTTCAGCTCCCTTCATAAGGGAGCACTTCCACACATCGGAGGACGATGAAATTCGCCATATTTGTGAATTCGGCATCGGCATTCGGTATTCGGCATCAATGAGAGTTTCCCTAAAGGTTTTTTTAATTTTTTTAACCCTTTCCATTACTCCTTGGACCTTTAGAATTGATGTTTTGCGACGCACCCTCCTTTAAGGGGATGAATTAACTCCTTCGCGTCAACCCTCACCAATGCAACTTTACACACGCCTAGGGGA
>NW_026535322.1:13298381-13397128 GCF_026225885.1 Hylaeus anthracinus
AACTTCAAAAAAGTAAAAAAATTACGCCAAGTACATGAAAAAATGGAAGACTTAAGGAGTTATCATTGAAAAATAGAAGATCCCCATAAAAAACTACAAGAAAGTAGAAAAATATGTGAAATCGAAATGAGCTGCCAGATGATTTGCCCAGATTTCCACGGCCTGGAAGTCAAATGCTTGGCGTAGCCAGGCAAGGTCAAGGTGTCGATGAATAAGAATTATTTTAAAACGCAAAATAATGAAAGTGTAGTTATAATATTGTCAGAGTTTTAAATTGACAAATTACCTGAAATTCTGTGCGAGAGAGAAAGTATGGGTATTGATGATCGAAGAATGCCTTGCCTGGCCACGCCAAGCAATTTGACTTCCAAGCCGCGGAAATCTAGACAAATGATCTGGCAGCTCATTTCGATTTCACATATCTTTCTACTTTCTTGTAGTTTTTTTTTATGGGGATCTTCTATTTTTCAATGATAATACCTTGAGTCCTCCATTTTTTTATGTTGTTATTATACGAAAATTCACGTTGAATAATATCGAAACGGCGCGTTATTCGACGACAGCGACCGATCACAGCCAGCAATCTCGCTCGACGTAACAACCACCGCAACTATACCGAGACCCGATGAGACCCAATGAGACCTTGTCTCACATTGTCAGAATGGCTGATCCGATCCCGGTACATCCTTGTCCCGGTAGGACAGTAATTGTCGCTCGTTCTTGAAATACCCGCGTCAGATATTGCGTGCTTTAACAATGGAGCACAATAGCAGGGTGTCGGGGCGAGGAGAATATTCCGAGGCATCCCATCTTCATCTATTCGTCTGTACATTTACGCCTGTAATTCTCTTTCTGTATTCCCTCCACGTCCCGATTAACGGGCGAGAGTTTGGGATTCGTTATCCTGTCCATCTTCCGGCTGCTGTTTCTGTGTCTCTCGGTCTGACGCTGTCTTCCTTTGATTTCCATCTGCTTACTCTGCAGCCGGGATTAAAACTGAAAAATGACATTTTCAACCTGCCATCGTTTCTTGTAATTTTACTTGCGACTAATAGAGACACTCTGTTTATAGTTGAGTATAGTAGTACGTTTATATTTGATTCATCAGACGTTTAGGTTCAAAAATGAAGATTAAAAACTTAAAAAATTATTTTTCTCAAAAAAAATTAGATTTTAAAATATAAAACTACCGAAGGATCCGTGAAGACTTAATTCTCGCCCCCTCGGTGACATGCGATGGTCCCGTATACTTACCTGTCGAAGAGGGAGAATGGTGAACAATAATCCCATGATGGATGATTCGAACGCTTGATGGATCCATCGAGAAAAGAATTCGTGAAACGTTGATGTTACAGCAAAGTTATATTCACAATTATAGCTTAAACAATAAGTACTTTTTAATAAATTATTTAATTATTGCAAGAAATGAATTTTTAGTTCTAACTAATAGATATCAAAATATAGACAAATTTCTCACGATTAATATCTTTAATGAATACTTATTCTAAACTGTAATTGTTGTTAATATTTAAGCGAATACTAAATGCTATTATTATAGATATTTAATTAATTCGGAGATATCAATTTTAATTGCATATCGTTGTTGCAAATTGTCATTCTAATGATTTTTGAAAATATGAGAACGAACATGAGAAGCTTTAACCCTTCGACCGCGGAGCGATTTTTGCTGGAAATTTTAAGAGGCGTAGAATTTAAAAAAAATATATCAGCTTATTGGTGATGATAAGACGGAATTTTTTTATATTTACAGTTTATTCATGGAATGTTTGGTTTCAAAAATAGAAATTAAAAACTTAAATGACTTTTTTTTCTGAGATTTCGTAGTGATCTGATTCTGTTGTTGTTTTCTTAAAGATAAAGAAACAACAGCCAAACAATACAATTTAAAAGAAATATCACTTTATAGCGAATGACAAAATGAAACTTCTTGTATACTCACAGTTTATTCATACGACGTTTAGTTTCAGAAATAAAAATTGAAAACTTAAAAGACCTCTTCTCTGAGATCTCGTAGTGATCTGATCCTGTTCCTGTTATCTTAAAGAAAACAAACAACACTTGAACAATCAAATTTAAAAAAAAATACCACCTTATAGAGAATGGCAAAACGAAATTTTTTGTATACTTACAGTTTATTCATACGACATTTAGTTTGAGAGATAAAAATTGAAAACTTAAAAGATCTCTTTTCTGAGATCTCGTAGTGATCTGACCATGTTCTTGGTGTCTTAAAGAAAACAAACAACAGTTGAAGAATCAAATTTAAAAAAAAATTCCACCTTGTAGAGAATGACAAACCGAATCTTTTTTTATATTTACAGTTTATTCATACGACGTTTAATTTCAGAGATAAAAATTGAAAACTTATACGCTCTTCGCAGTCAAAGGGTTACTTGTTGAACAAAAATTGATTCGACGAATTTAAAAATTTCGTCCGCTTTATGCATTACTCCTGACTTTGTTTCTTTATTGGATTCTGATATATGTATATATTGACTTTCTATACGAATATATACGCCCTTCATAATATGAGTCTAATTTCCGAGGACGAATATATATGTACATCTTTCGGGGCCAAAGGCTGTTAATTCCGAACGAATTAAGCGAATTTCAATCCAAGTAATTCTTGTGTCGGTACATTTGTAAAAGGTCTTGCGCGTTACTTGGAATTAATAACAGTGCATCAATGTCGATTTAACGACGTTCGTAACTACGCAACACGGGATTGTAATTGCCCCGTAATTGAACGTAGTTCGACAGATTACAGGCCGATTTCTGAAGGGCGTCTTGGGCGCCCGAACTCGGAACGCAGTTCCTACATTTGCGTTGGTAATCTGTCAGCTCTGTGTTGCGAGTGCTGGTACCAGCATATTTAGACCTTTGATTAGGACTTGGCTTGCTCGTCAATTTGATGTTCTGAACTCCAATATAATCGCTACGGTTATCAACTATTAATACTGGAGATAAGTGGGCTCGAAATACAGCATGGAAATTCTGTTCATGCGTCCCACCGAATACTAATGGGTTTTAATTAGTTTCATTGCTCCTTGCTCGGCTAAGCAAGGTATTTGTGGTCGTTAGGCGATATCGATCTCGATTGTGTCACGCTGTCATGTTTGTTCTGTCCACTGTGTACCGAAAATAGTATTCGTCTTTTGATCTTTATTCCTTGGTGAAACCTGTGGTTTTTAAAACCTGTGGTTTTTAAAGTCTGTGTATTGAAATTGCCTTTAAATAATTCCATTTGATATGAGGCAGTTTTGGTTTAGAAGTGGGGTCGGTTTTTAAAGAAATCAAAATACCTTTTAGGTCGACTTTTAAATTCGCTATAGGCGAAAAAGGGCACTCTGGAATGAAAAAATATGAAACAAGGAACTATATATATAATTTCTGTAAAAAAACTCTAAAAATTGGAGAAAACCTATAATAAATTAAGCTGTGACGTTGCTTGACTTCCTGCTGATTTGTTTCTAAACTTATATTGGACAAAAAGAGATTTTCTATAAAATTAGTGGGTAAGAGTTTGTGTTGTTTTAAATGTTATTAGATAAATCTAAGTAATTTAATATTAGATACACGAATAACTTATTTGGTGTCGACCGTACAAATTTAAACAAAATTATCGAGGCTGAAAGAAAAAAAAGAAAAGTAATTTTTTCGAAAAGTGAGTAATAGAAAATTAAAAGATTTAATCAACCAGTAAAACTACTGAAATTCTATTCTAAAATGGAAGAAATTATACTCCTACATCTTTATTTTCTAAAATCGGTAGTTTGAAGCGTTATTTCAAACAACACTTATCTGTAAGCACTCTCGTATTTTATCTTGCAATGAGATATGAACGGTAGTGGACGCTTCATAGTCAATTTTTGATGTAAAAACAACTAGTTGTCGCATTTAACCGTTGGAATTTCAGTCGAGGGATGTCAGACGTCGGAGAATTCGAGCTGACAACGGGGGAAGACAGTTTGCCGAACGCATCGGGGGTACCTAATTACAAAACAAAGGAGCAAATGCTATAGATTAGCTCATTAGCAGAACGCTTGTCTCGTAATATAATTAATTCGTCCCGTGGCAACGCCTATCGCGTGTACGTCACCGTGGTGGTGCTCAGAGATTCGCGTCTTCCAAAGACCGGCATCAGACATTGGGGAGTTGATGAAATACTTTACAGTGATTTCATCGAAAATTAAATTCTGGATATTTTTGATAAACGGAATTCGAATATAAAATTTCTTATTTTTCTATGATATTAGATTTCTTTAAGTTGGTCTTTTGATTGATTTCTTTGATGTAATTGGATGGCAATGATAAATGTATAATAAAGTAATTAACCTTCATGAAACATTTACTATTTGAGGATCTCTATACATACATTTGTGGATTAATTTGTTTTATGAAGCTTTAGTGAGGAAAAAAGACATTTGTCTCTTGTATGGAAGCAATGGAAGCCTGGATCATTTAATTAGATTTTAATCAATTAAAATTCCAATTGGAATATATTTGTTACATCGTAGAATGTTAAATTTTACAATATCGTTATCATTTTAGACAAAAAGTAATACAGTTGCATGAGACTTGTAGTAGATTAACGCTCTTTAAATTAAAAATTAACGTTTCTAAACAAATATCGTTCGTATCATTACAAAATATACTTAATTTATGGCAGAAACTTAGGAAATGTCGATATTATTTTCGCATGGAAGAATGTACTAAAAATTCTTATTTTTCAACTAAAAAACGCCTTCTCCCTGGCAGCATGTTGACCAATACTGGACAATATTCGAATAAAATTTTATTTGAATAAAAAATGACAAATAAATAATGAATGGTTATTCGACTTATTCATGATGTCAATCAATCATTATTTGCATAAAGAGCATTTCTCCCTTAACACTGATTAGTATATTCATAATTCGTGAATAACGAATAAATCTAATTTAATCTAATTTATTCATTATCATTTTATTCGTTACTCTAAATAATTTTGGGCCAATAATGCTTTACACAGGCGTCAAGGACGTTTTCTTCTTTTTAAGGCTTCACTATGCCAACGTAATTGATCGCGCAAGATCCACGCTTGATAGTCGTTTCACCCTTTTGTGAATTCCAGAGAACACTTTCGTTCGGCCTGAATTCACTCGTGTTGCGATGGAACCTAGCATTACTTGGAATCTCTTCGCTCGGAGGTCCGGGAATTCCGACATCACTTTCAATTTGTTTTGCAGTTGTCAAAAGTGAATGACGGATGCCATCGCTGCCCTAACGACTTTTACATCCGTAACAATCCCGACCTTAGAATTCGAGAGACAAGCCTCACACGCACACGCATAAATCAAGCGGGACCAGGTCGAAGCAGACTGTTTTGTTGTTGCTAGAGTAATGCTGTACAATTAGTCAGTGGTTGATGTACTTGCCTGGTGCAATTTAGTATTATTGCACCCCTTGGACAATATCCGCGCCACTCCTTTCGCGTAGCTTCCTGTCTATCTACAACCACTGAACTCTATATCCGTCAGTGGCGAGCTAAAGTTATTTAAAATAATGGATGGTACGATGATGAATAAACTCAATTTATTCGTTATTCGCGAATTGCGAATAAACTGGTTAGTGGTATTAGCGATGAAGTGCTATTAGCGATTAATTGAAATAATGAAGAATGAATAAATTTGATAATCCGAGTGACGAATAAATGAATAAATTAGAATAATTAAAAATAACAAATGCATTATTTCTCTTTTATTTTGGTAACACGAAGCATATAAGTATTTTAACTTTGTAGTTTAATTATGTCCTTAAAATATTGGTGAGACATCGTGTATTATTTTATGCGAAGCAATTATTATATTTAAATAGCGATACTTAATAATTAGTAAGTAGTGCATACATAAAATGAATCGAACGCATTTTTGTTAGGAGACAATTCCTCTTTATTTCATTACATGTATATAGAGGAACAAAAATATTAGATAGAAATCTTTTATTAATTGATGCATTTTTCACTCTTATAGCATGACATAGCATGATTCGGTTCATTATTGTAGAACCTTCGTCCTCTAAAGAGAATTATATTATCATAATAGCACAAAAATTGTTACCAAATAGGATTCTCATCTCAATGTATCAAAGATCCTTAATCTCATAACCTATGAATAGAAATATCGTTTTACGAATATATACACTGCTTCAAACAATTAGTGGAACACTTTTTCAAACCGTCGTAACTATGGAAGTTTTCAACCGATTGAAATGAAACTGCGTGAGGAGTACTTTTGAAGTGTCCTCTAGGTGTGTGTAAAGTTGCATTGGCGAGAGTTGACGCGAAGGGGTTAATTCACCCCCTTAAAGGGGGGGCGCGTCGAAAAACGTCACTTCTGAAGGTACCAGGAGTAATGGAAAGGATTAAAAAAATTAAAAAAACATTTAGGCCGACTCTCCTTGACGCCCTCTACAAAATGCATCCCTTGAAATCTCTCTTGGATAAACCCATCCCCCACAACTCCTCTCCTCCTCTAAAATTCACAATTTTTGGACGACGGTCTCGATTTTGGACTCAATGCATTCTCTGGACTCCTCTGACCCAGAAAATGCTATTACTCATACCGTGCACCCCATAGGCACCCATAGGAACAGCTCGCAAATTTTAAACCCCCTTCGTAAGCCAGCACTTACACACATCGGAGGGCAATGAAATTCACCATGTTTGTTCTCGATACGTTAAGGATGAATGCCGAAAAGGTCCCGTTTCGAAAACTGCCCCCAAACTGAAGAGAGGAGGGGGGGGGGCAGAGGTAGGGGTGGTCCACCCAAATCTGCTCCGATTTGACAACGAAAGCGTGATTCAAAAAATCTGATTTTTTGGGGATCTGTTAATAAAGCATTCGCGCGTCCGAATCCACGAACGGCGTTGACGTGGGGTTACTCGTTCACCCTGCAGATGGGCCTGAATTTGGAAGCGAGTTTTAAAAAAAATCGACATTTTCGTATTTTATTGTCATTCACGCGGGAAAAAGACATCAAAACTGTGTCAGCCTGATGCCCTGGACTGTTGGACATGTAATCCACGCAACGTGACAACGTTCCAACCCTTACACTTGGGGGTGGACCACCTCTACCTCTGCCCCCTCCCCTCCTCTTTTCAGTTCGGGGGCAGTTTTCGAAACGGGACCTTTTCCACATTCATCCTTAACGTATCGAGAACAAACATGGTGAATTTCATTGCCCTCCGATGTGTGGAAGTGCTCCCTTATGAATGGGATTGAAAATTCGCGTGCTGTTCCACCCTTCCAAGAGGTGCCTATGGGTTGCACGGTATGGGTGATGGTATTTTCTGGATCATGGGAGTCCAGAGAATGCATTGAGTTCAAAATCGAGACCGTCGTCCAAAAATTGTGGATTTTAGAGGGGTTGGGGGGAGGTTGTGGAGGGTGGGGTTGCCCGAGAGGGATTTCAAGGGGTGCGTTTTGTAGAGGGCATCAAGGAAAGTCGTCCCAAAGTTTTTTTTAATTTTTCAACCTCTTCCGTCATCCCTGGCCTGTGTTTCAAAGAGGCGTTTTTCTACACCCTCCCGTTTGGGGGGTGAATTAACCCCTTCGCGTCAACCCTCACCAATGCAACTTTACACACACCTAGGGGACACTTCAAAAGTACTCCTCACGCAGTTTCGTTTCAATCGGTTGAAAACTCCCATAGTTACGATGGTTTGAAAAAGTGTCGCACTAATTGTTTGAAGCAGTATACATATAAGAATCATAAGTATCATAAAAGAGTTTTTGGTTCTCTCAATTCTTTTTTTTTAGAGATTCTATCTCAAGATTTGATGAATCCCGAATACCATTTATTATTTTTCTTGTTCTAACGTATCAACAGGAAGGAAATAGTTGTCTTTTAAGACAATTATGTTCAATTCAGCTACTGAATTTATTTTTAAATTTTTGCTGTCATATGAGGTACGTTTTCTTAAATATCAAGCGAAAGTACTTGAGTTAATAATATGAACTTTCGAAAGTCGTTAGAATGCACATGGTACAAAATGGTTGACGATTTCGTTAGAGTTAATATTAACGACACTTCTTTCCTTGCCGCTTCGTTTCATCCGATATTGCTTCGTCGTCGGAAGTTCCGCAGAATGCGTTTCCCAGCAAGTTCTATTAGTTTATGAACGATTAAATTTCATCAGATATCCATTACATGATGTAATTATGCCGTGAAAAGCACTCCAGTTATCTAATATCGCCTTTGAAACGTCATTTCATTAAATTATGGATGAAACTTTGAAGTTTAAACTGCATCGCCCTGAGACACTTTACATCACTTGGAAAATTTCTGTTTCATGGGAAGAACCAACTATCGCGGATAGTTATACGATCTTGAACCGTGTGGTAACGATTCTGCGAAATTTGTTGAACATCTCTTTATGAACATGTATTATTTACATGTTCATATGCTTTTATATTTGTAATGTCTTTAGACGAACACATTACAAGTAAATTTTAATCGTATATAATTATTTACCTAGACATATCTAGGCGATCATTTTTTTATCAATTACAACAATATCATGTTCTTTTTTTATGTTTTTTTTCCTTGCAATAAAATTCCTGAAGATAAGTCGAACAGTAAGTTATGTGAAAGAATGAATTGTACTTAAATAAAGTTAACAAAATATGACAAATACATTTCGACATTGACTTCTTGAAGACTCATTCATGCTTTTTCAATTATGTCTATCTCTTAAACCATCGCATCAGCAGCATACACGTTTCAAACTATGCTACTGTATTTGTTATATTTTGTTAACTTTATTTAAGTATAATTCATTCATTCACATAACTTACTGTTCGACTTATCTTCAGGAATTTTATTACAAGGAAAAGAAAACAAAAAAAAGAAAGAACACAATATTGTAATTGATATAAAAAGAAAATGATATGTCTAGATAAATAATTGTATACGATTAAAATTTTCTTGTAATGTGTTCGTCTAAAGACATTTACAACATAAAAGCATACATGTAAATAATACGAAGTAAATATATAATAAATATGTACATATATTATTTAAAACTCTACTTGCCACTTGCAAACGATACAATATTACGAATATTCTCTCCACTCCAATAGTTTCCATCTACATCTAATTATTTAAACATACTAACAATAAAGTTTTCTATTTCACTGTATCTGTTTACCATAAGGATTATCAATCTTATTTCCGATTACATCATCAGAGGATAGCTCTCGTTTCAAAGCTGATCTTTTTCCCCGTACCGATTGTTTGTATCCTCAGACGAAATCCACAGCTTATTCCAGTTTCCAGAATCACCCTGTACATCCCATAATGGCGCCATTTACTTTATACTCCGGAATAGGAGCCGGACAGTTAACAAAAACATTCTTAACCAAACTGGTAGCCGAAATTACCGTGCAGTTACCAGCCCCGTTACATTAAGTTGAATATTAAGCGAGCGTCCTCGAACAAAACGGTCGTCGTACGGTTCGTAAAATGCAAAATAAAATCCCTTAATTGCGGGGCGTTAACGAAAAGGATAACCTAACCACCATTTATCCGTCTCCGGCGTTTGTTTTCTCACGGATCTTCGGCAAACAGACCCGGCCACGGTGTTCCCGGAGCCCAGGCGTTAACGTTTACGTTAACGTGGGGGTGGCTCAGGTATTCCGCCGGTGCTTTTTTAAGTCCGAACATTAAAAACATCGTTAGCCCGTTCCTGGATGGGGGACGACGCGCGGGTGGGAAACGGTCGGTTGAGAATGTAATTAAGTGCAGTCCAAGATTTAGTGCTTCTGCCTTGGAGGAGTCTCGGCTCCTTGAGGAGACTCGAGTGTCCTTTTAAGGGTCGGGTTATGAATTTAGCGAAGCACGCGCGATGATAGGAATTATTCGGCGAACTTTCCCCCCTCTCCAGCTCGTTTCCCTCTCCTACGACTTTCATTTTCCCGCTGACGAAAATTTATCAGCGTGCGGCAGAGTGAGAAAAGAGGATCCACCTACGAGAATCCGTAGTTGCCTCGTTAGCGATGTCTGTCAGAACTTGCCGACGCTTTTAGCTGACGTTCAGCGCTGATGCTAACCGCTCGCCGCCCCAATTTGGAGAAACAAACGACCTGCGCCGGGTGTTGAACTCCTCGAGCGAAAATCTCAGGCTTTTTCATCTGTGTTTAATGTTTAACGTCCTACCGAATACCCGGGCGACATCGAAATCGTTTTGCTCTGGAGAATGATGTCTGCTCGGGGTGTTATCGTTTGAATACAATCGTCATCGTTTTACTGACGTTCAGGACTGTAATATTAACTACTCGATGTTTATGTTAAAATTCGAGGTTCGGAATATATGAATTCATTTATTGTTGAGATGTTATAGGGTTTTTCTATGAATATATTTGATTTTCTCTACTAACATTTTACATGCTTACATTGGAGAGTCTCCATTACAACTAACTGGGTATTTCATGTTTGAGCGTTACAGCTGTTTACCGGGCGTTTTTTATACATACTTGCTCAACTTGTTCAATGGCGCTCATTAATACACTCTTATTGGAAAGCTAGATTTATTCATTTTTTAACAGTTTAAATTTCAAGAAACAAATGGCATGTGCTAGGTGCTGAACTCCCTGCATGTATATGCATATTACAGTTTATTATTCTAATAACGTCTAAGATAATTATGCTATTTTGTATTATGATTAGACTGCGGACCTTTATGCAAAATAAAATCTTCGCAAAAGTGCCTACAAAAATTCAACCTAAATAGGAAATTATTTTATTTTGCAAATATTATAACATGAACTTTACTTTCAATCTTTTTTATATTCTTGCATATTCAAATTTCCTATAAATGCATAAAGATACGCAGTCTAATTATGATGAAAACCACATAAGCTTCTTCATTATAATAGAAATTATATATCCTGCTTCATATTCAAAATCTGATACGCTAAGAATATATTTAATGTTCTACATGTATAGATAATTTACCTGACAAAATCAATCATAATTTTCATATTATTTTCACTCCTGCATTTTATTATTTTTAACACCGAGAACTTATTTGTCAGCACCTCCACTTTATTAAATATATATTAAATAATTCAACGCAAATTCGAAGAATCTAATTTAATTTTCCTGTACGTACGTTCATTATTGTTAACGAAGATTGCAACGATAAGAATTCGTCAGAGGAAAAGATAATCGAGTTTATGGTTTAAGCGTCGTAAAGTTTAGTCTAGAGCTAGGAATTTCGGAGCAGGCTAACCATTTTCGTCGGAATATCGAATTAGTTTCGCGATAAAAAGCGACGAGTGGCACGTCCAGTCGTGCAGTTAATTCTCGCGAAAATTCTGAAGAAGATACACTTTAATTCCCTGCTTTGCATTTAGTAGTCTACCCGGAAGGTTGTGCTTCGTTGTTTTACTGCTGCACCGTAGTAACTGTAAAAAATGGCCAATCGTGGCACAGGAGAGCGCAAGTTGAATGTTAACGAATAGTACTGTCATTTCCTGAACTCCATTCATTATACAAGAATCATGGGCCTTTGTAGATCCTACATTCACGAACGATGTTTCAGGTTTCGGGAACTGAACGTTAATTATTCAACTCGGTTATGTAAAATCATTTGCAATAATTGGAAAACGTTCGGGTCTCATTTTATGTCACAATGTCTCCATCATAATATTTAATATTAAATTCACAAACGTTCGTATAATTCTCAATGATCTAGAAGTGAAGTATAATGCATAGTGTTATTATTTAGCATAAAATAGAATATGCGAGACAATTTTAACGTTTCTACAGTTAGTTATGCAGCATCATTTGCTCGAATTTAATAATATTTCTGTCTCCTTTTCGTATCAAAATATTATGTAGTATCGAAGCAATACATTCGCTGTTATTTTACAGTGTTCTCATCGCAGCATTCGCGCAATATTTTGTACTGTCGGGTTCTTGAGCCATAAATAAGCAAAATAAAATCTTTGAAAAGGGATCCTGTTATCGTTCAACGTGTAATAAATATCCGATCGTAACTTAAGAAATATGACCAAAATCTGACGTCGGACCGTCCCTAGAGTTACAAATTTATTGCAACCGTGATGAAATTTTCCGCTGTAGAACCCGTAACATATGTTTGCCCGTCAAATATACGACGCATCATCTTTCTCTGCTAAATCATATCTGAATGTTAAAATCGATAACGTAACACGAATTTTATTTCGCTTGCTCGAAATTTTTAGGGATCGCAATGGGATTAGAGATATTTGTCCACGCTTAAGAAATTGTACTAGAACTTACAAGAGAATTATTTGGTAAATGTTGTAAATAGTGGGTTATTTTATTGAATTTTCTCAGAAAAAATCAGACAGAATATGTCGATATTTTTATTTACTATTAGTACTAAGCTTTTTATATTGACCGCTGCAAATCAATTTTCCTTTGTGGTTTTACAAACTTATTACATTTACGTACATCGATACGTAATAATTAAACTGCGGATGTTTATATTTATGGCAAATGGAGAATATAGGTATGAAAATGTACCCAAATGCAAAAATATATAAAATATTAACAATGAAGAAAATATTACACTGTTTAGAATATAAGAGGCACTTTTCTTTCAACTTTAGCTCATTGTCAATATATATATATATATATAAAAACATGAATTTGCATAAATATCCGCAGTATAGTTATACATGGTCTGTGGATATTTATGAACCTATGAGAAGTGCAACAATACAAAAATATTCAAGAATGTGTATAAATGCATATATAATGTGAAAAATAATATACACGTTGTACCATTTACAAAACAAAACATGAATTTGCATAAATGTCCACAGCCTAATTATAGGAAGAGTCGTGAAGTTAAATAACGATGTTTATGCGAAATAACGTCTTTGCAAATGTACTTACAAAAATTGAACTTAAATAGAAGTTTATTTTACTCGAAAAATATGATAATATGAATTTTTATTCAATGTTTCATTATATTATTATATACTGTGTACAATTTGCAGTTTCTTGCACATTCAAATTTTCTATAAATGCATATAAATCTGCAGTCTAGTGATAACATAGCACGTAAGAAATTGCACATAAATACTTAGAAACGGTTATTATTATTGACAGGTTCAGTGTTGAAGATGAAAAATGTTTATAGAAGAAGTCTTATTTGTCTAATTTTGTTTTCTTTATTCGACGCATTCCTTCATGTAGTTCACAATATTTTTGGAAAACGGCGATCAAAAAACTATCTAAGATGGCCTACCAAACTTCTGACGTTCATGAGTCATGTTCGAACCGAACATTTGTTACTCAACCGATGTTCTGCGGCTTCTTTCCGGTATCATCGGACCAGAGGTCCCGGAGCAAAACGATTCTCCGTAAATAAAATGTATGTATCAGCACTTACACCCCTGAGCCATGAATCAACCCCGCGCTGGATCCCTGAAAGAAGAAGGGCTGCGTTATCGTTCACCGGTATAACAAATATCCAATCTCGCCCTAAGAAATACGAGTAGAGCCTGACGCGAGACGAATCTACGAGTCGCAAGTTTATCGCGACTGCTGCTCGGAGCCCCGATCGTGCTTCGAAAGTTGTAACACATGCCAGTTTTCCGGGAACATTGGGAAGTCAGCGACGCGCTGAGCCGGCCATAAATTGCGAAGAAATTCCCAAAGTGTCCTGTGTTACTGCCAGTTTCTCTCGAGGTTTTTGAGGACCAGTGATTCACTCTGTGCATCGCCAGGGATGTCAATTCCTCGATCAGTATCGAAATATCACAATGCTAACGGGTTCATAACAGGTTCTTACTAAGCGAGCAACTGCTAGCGATGTGAGTCGCTTAGGTAATTTGTAGTATAAGAAACTAATTCTCTTGTTTTTACTATTAACTTTATTAACGTTAACTAATTTTAATATAAAAGATACAAAACTTTGTCGATGCTATTAAAGCAAAACAGTATTCGAACGCTTAAATTATTAATGAATAATGAAATATACAAATATTTTTAATTTATTCGTAACATTCGAATACGTATTAAATATTCGACAACTAAGTGACAGTTCAATCGTTATGAAATAAAACATGATACATCTGTTAAGGGCAAAGGAGCGAATTCGTTAAACCTTCTGCAATCGACAGAAAATTCAGAATATTTTGAGAATAAATCAACGTTGAATGTTTTGGCTCCTCGTTCGATTTCAAATGTAGGTCCTTCGATTCATTGACTTTTTATGCTAGTCGTTATCCATATATAACGACAACCGTCGGATAATAAACCCAGTTCGTGATAAATCAATTTTTAAAGCTTTCATTTTTTGTTAGACTTTGATTTATTGATTTTGCAAGGTGTTCTTCAAAAATATCGCTAATAATAAGTACTGTATAACTATACGGTACTGCTATAACTCAATTTAATTATATTCTGCAATAAATAATTCAATTATTCTCTTACTTGAACAACATGTTTTAAACTCAAATGCTCAAAAAGAAGAGTAACGCGACAGTTATAGAATAGAAATATCTTTAATCAACTTTGCATAAACTATTATATCATACGTATATGTACATATATAAACTTGGCGAATTTCTTATGTTTACATCACATAATACACCTACTCAAATAGAGAAAATTACTCCTGACATCGATATATTTCAATAATATAAAAGAAATTATATATTTTGGGCAACCTAAGGGCAGGGATCTGTAAGTTGAATTTTCTAATTATGAAATATAATCATCGACACAGTTCTCATTAATAATATAATTGCGAGTATAATTTATGTCGCGACTAATTTCGAAAGGAGTTACCTGTATTCCATTTAGCAGCATCGGTGGACGTTTCTGTCGCCGCGGAAACTCTTCTCTTCCTACCGTTTCTGAAGCTCGAACAAGAAGAAGAGGTTTGCTGCTCTGGCCTTTGGTACTATACGGAGAACCGTGGGAGCCGAGCAACCCGCACAAAATAATTAGCCCGGGAATAATTCGCGAGAATATCTACGGGACAGAAAGTGTTGGCGCGGTGAATAAAATGTTCGCCTGAATACGCGTCGTTGTCCCGAATGCGTGAGGAAATTTGTGAGGAATCTATTACGTAATTCTAAAAATTTACAATTGGCGCGAGTGTCGACTTCCTAGTTACATTTCGAGGTCGTAAACGCATATTTTAGCGATACAAGGAAATAAAAATCTGTTTTGATAGGATTGTAAGTAGAAAATTATAAATAACTTTTTAATTGCTGTTTATTTAAATGTGCTCAAGTTAAAGAAAACACAAAACTTAGCGTCTGTTGGTAATTCTATAAGATTTCCTACTTTTTTATTTAATTTTTATACTTATTTATTAAGTGTAGGTAATTATTAGTAAATGAATTGTGAAATAAATTCAACGCGGAAGCTGAATTAAGAAGCCAATTAATTTACCAATGTAAAAGTTAAGTATGAGTGTTCTATGTAGGGGATGGTTAGAAAATCATTGTTTTACTAGTATCTACATATATATTATAATAATAATAATAATAATAATAATAATAATAATAATAATAATAATAATAATAATATAAGAAAACAAAGAAATTTTTGTGATAAATATTGATTCGAAGAAAAGTTGGCAAAAATAAGTAAGCTTGAGATTGTGCCCTTTCAAACTTCTCTATTAAACATTATACACATATATATTTTACTTAAAATACTTAAAGTACTTTAATTTAAAAATTAAATTAAAGACATATGTAAACAAGAATTATTACAGAAAAGAATTTTTAGAGAATTATTTTTGCAAGCAATTCATACGATACTCAATAATATTATGTAAATAATTTCACATAAGCGTTTCAAACCATTATTTGTTATGCTTCAGACTACATTAACCTTATGCAGGTGAAAACACATCAAGAAATCTGCGAATATATTTGTAGAAAATGTTAATAATTAAAAAATTGTCAGCCAAGATACTTTGTAGATGGATTCTCAGTGGCTTTGAGCGATCAATGGATTATGATTTGACTGTAGCAACGTTGTACTCTAATGGACGTAGGTTGCCAAGATTCCAATTTGAGGAAACAGAGTAACTGAACTCTGGAGATTACATTAATGCCGTTAGCTTTAGTAGAAACTCGCAGTAGTAATTAATGATGTAACAAGTCTAATCATATTTTGAAGTCCAATAGGGCTCGAAATATATAAACAACCTGTTTGTTCAAAGATATACCGAGTTTGAATGAGGTTAGTTTGGAGGATTACAGTGGAATTAGGATAGATCTAATAAAGTCCAAGGCAGTTCGCATATCTTAAGAGCAGATAGTAGAACATCCAACTACACTTTGGGTTTAACATTGATCTTAATGTCAATGATAAACTGCTATGGTTTCCTTCCGAGTATTCTTGGAGCATTATGAACATAGAATGGTATTTATGAAGAACCCAAGGGAATCTATATCACTACAGGCTAGCAACGCAAAGATGTTATGCGTGTAAGTTTGAAAGCTCTAATATCCATAACTTTACGTTTCTAAAAAGCCATTGTTATTTAAAATAATGACTAATGCACAGTTGGCAGACGATTTTGTAACATTAATGGCAGAATTTTATTTTAATTAATTCGTAATATGGCACAACCATCACTAGACTATGGATGTTTATGCAAATTCATATTTTCGTATGTAAAAATGAAAACCGGAATTATAAAGTAAAGTATGTTTTGACTTTGATATGTTGTAACGTGTATCTTATTTTGTATAAATCTGTAAGTACTATCCAAGCTATCAATGACCAGACATTAGTATTACAGTCTCAAATTTTTCTATTGGCATTTTTTTGAATAGACCAAATAACCTGATAAACTGTCGACGATATAGGTTCTTACTAATACATTCGCTCACTTCGAAGATATAAAAAGGCATTCTAATAACATTTTTATCTCGGTATTAAAAACTATTGCGAGTGTTTAAAATATGCATATGCATACAACTTGAAATATCTCGTGATGTATTTATTTTTTACACAGTATTTAGTAGAATAAATTTACATAAAGAGAAGTGTAAAAAGAATACGACTATAAAAGATTGCTATAGTAATATTTTAACAGGAAATTTTATTAATTTTTTATACTAAATAATGTTTTCTGCTCGTTTAAATCTTTTCAATTCAAGTCAACTAATCCTTTGCACTTCAAGAATTTATATAATATAAAGAACTAGCGATTTCAAAGCAATTTCGTTGTTTCCCACAAAAATTTATAAATGCTTACAATGTACTTTTTACTTGTGTAACTTCATTAATTAAATTATTAAATACTTGAAGAATGTAAATATGAGTGTAAACGGTGAAATTACGTAACCATAAATAAACCTTGCAACCGATTGTGAATTGTGGTACCTGTGACGTATGACGTCGCAGCGTCGCCACTGGAGTGCAAAGGGTTAACAGGTTAATACAGTTAAAGTAAATCAATTGCCGAAATCAGACTTCTCGTTACCCTTGCACGGCGTTCCGTCATCGCTAGGAATTAATTTCAAGCTGCGTTGCTACACAGAAACATCCACTACGCGATCACACGCTAAGTAACGTTAATTGCCAAAGTTAAATGCGATCAACTTAATTAAATAAAGTTACATCAGCTGCGCGTGGTTCAGGGTGTAATTTATTCCCATCGTAATGAATCATTGCGCGTTTAAAACTTTTAGATTTGAGGATTGTGCGGCGCTCGATTAAGCACCTTATTTATAAACGGGACTGTTTGCATCTGTAATTTATATGCATATTGTTGCGTGGTATTATTTACTTTTGTCAATAGTTTCGTGTAATTGGATGTGAGGATTTATTATAATCTATCGTGCGACAGTTATGCAATAGTTTAATGCCAAGCGATACTAACGTTGCATGAGGAATTTATTAAATTTATTCGAGGAGTCAAGTATAATGGGAAAGTAGTACTTGAATTTTCTATTTAAGAATAGTATTGATTTTATTGTATATATTTAATGAAGTATATTTTGACAAATTTATTCTCCTGTTTCGTATAATGGACTAAGGTTTGAAGAAATTTTTGTACATTTATTTATTTATGTTGAAGTATTTATTTCTAAAATTTCTGCGTATTAATAATCTTCTTATTAACTACATTGTTTGGTCTTTCGGAAAGTTTTCTTGCTGTCCTTCTTTGCTAATAGGGATTCAAATATTGTCAAATAATAATTGTAGTTAATATTTCTGCAAATTAAGTAAGTGATGCATAAATTTAGCCTTATCCCATAATAATAATTACTTTTTTTATCAATTTATTTTTTTGTATTAATTACGGAAACTCACCTAATTCTTCAAGTTATAATTTTTGTTTCATGTATTTATTTCACACTTTATTTCGTATAACTTGGTTATACGTGGTTATTTTATAGAATAACTAACTAGTACTAGAATTTATACTCTAACTAAAGTATTAAATAACAAAACTATTCTATAATTTAACTATTTCGAATCAGGATTTTATGAAACGACTACTTATTTCATGGAACACATGAATGATACAATTTAAAGGTAAAGGTAAAGGTTCAATTGTTGCACTGATTGCAGAAATACCTAAACATGGACCTGTTTAGAATAATCAAGAGGATTACGAAATTTCGCAGACAACCGAAAACAGTGAATGACTGACGCAATAGCAAACAAAATCGGGAGTCTTTTCGTTGCAACCCCCACAGGTTAGCTCGAGGACGAGCAAGGGCGTCTCGATGCACCAAAAGCGTCGGCGCGGCGTCGTGTCTCGAGCGGAACAACAAAGTAACGAGGCTGTTTTCGCGACCCAGTTGCAGCGATTTATGCGGACACTTCTCGAATTTCTGCGAAGTCGACGTGCAACTTGCGCATCCGTGGTTAAGACGAACTGTGCTTGGCTCCGGGAAGAACGATTTCCAGACGAAAGGAGAACCCCCGAAGGGTGAAACAGAGATGGAAAGAGATGACAGTGTCCTTTGATGATATAGGGAGCTCTGCGTCTTCTTCCTTCATCCCTTGGATTCATTGTTACAAGGAATTATTTACTAGCACTGACGTAATCCAACACGCAGTTGTGGCAAATTTATTTCTGTTTGCTACTCGGTTTCTCGGGTGTTACATTCACAGTCGAAAGTTTCTGTTTGCTTGCGCATTTTGCTTTCCGTGCGATGCTAAATACTCATTTCTGTGGCGATTTAATAAGCCAGTCATTTTAGACATCAAATATTAGACATTTTAAACATTGCATAAAATACTGTAAACTTGATTTTTTGATATGTTGTTACGAACCACTCAGATTGTATAAATTTAGATTTACAATCCTTAAAAATGTGAACCAGTCGAGTTACAGTCAAAAAGCCGTGAAATATTCGCACTTTTTTCAGTTTTTCGCAAAACAGTCACCGAAGGAGTATCTTGACGAGAAAAGTCATTGGTACCTTATTTAAGTAGATACAATTTCCTACAATTTGAGATGTAGTAGAACTCTGTACCTCTTTTAGTTCCAGAGATACAGTTCTGCGAAAATTGAGAAATTTTCCCAAAAAGTGGAAGTTTTAACTTTTGACATATTGACATGAATACTCATCTTACACTAAACTCATGAGAAATGAAGATGCAGCAAATTTAATTACCTTAATTTTCAGATCATAGCGGAATCCATACCTATTCTATATTCTTTTTTTTTTTTTAATTAATGAAAACCAAAAGAAGTAAAAATCCGGAATTTCGCAAATTATATAAACTAGTAACTGTTGTTCAGACTCTATCTATTCTACAGATTTTCGAGAATATGTAAAACATGATTGATTATAAAAAAAGAAGTTAATAAACTACTATTTTACACAGAAGTTGCTTAGGAAATCGATTGGTGTACGAATACACATTCTACACTCAATGTAAGTACCGACAATTTCAAACACAAAGATATATAACCATATATACGTAAACTAAAACAAATGAATTCTAAAAATTAATCAAACTTTACTTGGCTGCCAGCAATTTACAGTTTATAATGCGTCAAATAAAAAGCAGAAAAAAGCACCAAGCTGCCAGTCAATCTATTCGAAATTGATTCGAATTCAAACAAATTAAAACTCAATCACGGGCGGTAACGTATAAAGCGATAGTTTAGTCAACAAGATGCCCAAGGCAGTGCCTTGGCGACTCGAGGAACGGCAACGAGATACGACGAAGTGGAAACGCGTCATAGGGTCGGGAAACCCTATGTACAAACACATGATACATCGTTTGAGAAGAAACGCCGCGACAAACGCACACAATTGCGCGACGCTCACGCGCGACTGCGGATCGTCTGTCAAAGAGTACCAACGGTGGCCGTGTTGGCTACACGAGAACGAAGTTTGCTCGTTGCGAGTGTTGCGAATATACGAGCACGCGCTATGGGTAGAATTGGTGGTTTATAGCGAAAGTTTGTGGCATCGACGGCAGGAATTCTTTACACACGGTTGGTCGCGCTCGCTGTCTCTCTTTCCTATCCGTTAACCACCATTTCAAACCGGTAGTAGCCTGTGGTATATAGTTGACCCCCGTGCCAGAAACTCGGGAGGGCCGCCGTGTTCTTCCTGGGAGATAAGTTTGAATTTTTCCAATCGCCACCGACACTGCGAGTAGATTTATAATAGAGGATAGTGATCAAAATCCGGCCTCCTCGTCTATATAGGATCTCCAATTTCTTTTGTTAAGTAGTTGCTAGTAACAAGTGGCGACAAAAATAATTATTGCAAAGTAATGCCGTGAAGCTATGTAGCTTTCATTAATTTGTTATACACTATCCTCTCAATTGATAACGTAATTGTTTCTTTAGCAAATGAAACAGTCAAATTCGAGTATGTGATTTCTTCTTTAGTATTAAACTAGCAGGCCTCGACAAGGCTTCGCCCGTGCCAAGAGCGAGTTGAATTTAGATTTTAATCTTAAAATATATTATTTTGACAAAAGTAAGGTATCAGTTCAAAATCTCAATATTTGTATTTGAAGGTTTTGACATTTCAACAACGTGAACGTATTTTTTGACATTTGCGTTCGACTGACAGTTCAACCACGTGAATCTCTTCGCAAATCAGTCAGTGACTGTCTTTTGTTCTCTGTACACAGACGTTCGGATCAATATTTCTGATTCATCGTATACAAATGTTGAGATTTCGAATTGAAACCTTCGAGTTACAACAAATTGAACACATAGAAACCTTACCCGCGAAAAGATACATACATGTGCTAAGTTTCGTGTTGATCAGTCAAACAGTTTCAAAGTTTATCAATCACAAACACATAAGTATACATATAAACATCCATTTATAGATAAAGAAAATGTTACCAAAAGTTTCTAAAATAATATATGTGATACAGTCAAATGCAAAGGTAAATATGGAGAACGACAATTTTATATAAAAAAATGTTTGTGTTAAAAACAGTACATTTAATATCACTTTTTCTTAAATCTACATTATTAATTAATTTTTGCATGTAACTAAATTAAATGGCTCAAAAATCGTGCGAATCTTTTATATTTGACCACTGTGCCAGAGACTCGCAGGTGCTACAGTGCTCCGTGGAAGGTAATTTCGAATTTTTGCGTTTTCGTTGAAACTGAATGTTAATTTTATGTGAGCTGCCAGGTGGGACCAGTGGAAAACGATGCGCAATCGCGTTGCCCATAAATGATTGAATATCTGTATCAGGGATTGTAACTGTTGCCTAACTCGAACGAAAAACCGGGTTACCAGCGTGAGGTTAGAGAAACCCATGGTAACCGCGAATCGACGATCCCAAACAGCATAAAGAGCTGGTTAATCCGCTTAAAGCGGGTTATAAATAACGGAGGCTGCAGATGTGGACGCCGATGCATATTTTAACGGATAAAATTATAGTAACGGGGACGCTGTCCGAGATTCGTTTCCGTCTATTACGGATTTTCAAAATGCGAATTTCGTTTTGCTTGCTTAGAATGTTTGTGTAGGTACAATTTACGTATCTGCGTATGAACGTATATATATATAGTCTGGACATTTTGCGTATGTTCTGCATATTTTTCATAAGTATTCAAATATTTCCGCATATTTGTATGTGCTTTGCATATTTTATTTAAATAATGATAATGCAGTAAAGTGAGAAAAGGAAGTACAAGTATATTCCATTTCTATTACATTCTGTCTCCCATATTTAGGCTAAAAGGTCTAATAAGTAAATAATACAATTTTTAAGTGAAGGTCTAATAATGTTTTGAACATAAATGAATACGTTATAACTCACAATCAGCGTACAATTTATAACTAAATATCTTTTAAAAAAACAAATTGACATTGTTACTTTTTTTCTCTTTGATTAATCTTTATTTTCTTTATTGATTTACTGTCGATCATAACTATAGATCTTCAACTTCCACATTTATCTAATTACTTGTTGTTTATCAGACTCATTTATGTACATTTTATTCCTATTATATATGTAGTTATTTTTATCCAATTTATTTTTACTACAGCGATAAAAATTATGTGTTTTAACATTTGATCTTAGATGCTGGCCAACTCAGCGTAGAAAGGCATTTTAATGGAATCTAATTGTTTCCATTAAGAGAATATCTTTTCAATCTTATTAAGAGATTATTATTTACTCGTTTAAACAAGCTAATTATTTTTGGTGCTAATTAATTTCCTTGCTAAATTTGTATTCGTTAATTTTTAACAGAATGAATTTCCGCTATACGGCTTATAAATTTCGCAGCTTCTAGATAATACCGTTGGATGGCTCATTGTCAGTGCTTAATTAAAATTTCATTTACAATTGGTATTAAATATGCGAAAGCTGCTCTTACAATATGATTTTCAAATCTTTCCTAATATTTTCATGACGATCTGTATATCAAAAATGATATGAGTATATTAATAATAATTACTAAACTGCGGATCTTTATGCAAAATAAAATCCCGACAAATTAAATAGAATAAAAACCTTCTCCGTGAAAAGATACGATTTGTTTTAACAGTCAATTTAATATCACTTTTTCTTATCAAAGTAATAACTTAGATCCGTACCCACGAAAATTGAACCTAAATAGAAATTCATTTTGCTCCTTAAATAATATAATATTAACTCTACTTTGAATATGTTTTTATATTATAGCATATTTTGTGCATTTTGTAGTTTCTTACACATTTAAATTTCCTATAAATACATAAAAATCCGCAGTCTAATAATTACATTTAAATAATAATAAAGTTTGACCTTGAAAGTAAGTTGAAATAACGAAACAGAGTAATAGTGTACAATTGGATACTTACTTAATCTACCTTTACGTCAAAGTTTTAAGTCGATAATTTCACTTTTTATCAACTCTTAGCAATTATACAATTAGCTGTCATTTAAATGTTTTCGATAATCCCAGCTGTACTTTTTTATTTATGAAACATGTGCTTCCCTAGTATATCTAAATCTTATCTAACATTCCTTCAACCTCTCGATTAATTTAAAGCAGACATTGTACCCCTTACAAAAGCTACCAATTGTTTTCCTCGAAAATCTACTCGAACGTTTAATGAAAAATACCAACCCTCGAGAATTCGCTGTACGCCACTCGCCGAGCCGAATTTAATCTCCAAAGTGCTTTCGTCGATCACTAAAAATCAAAGATTACCACGAATAAACACCGTAAACGAAATTACCGATGGGAGAAGGCTACAGCGATGTTAATAACTGCATCGCGGATTTATCGAGCGAGAAACCGGGAACGAAATAACGTAGTAATTCCTCAGCTGAATGCATTATTAACGACGCCCTTAATTTCGTTCGAATTCGATTAATGCGCGGTTCGGTTCGAGGTACGCGTGTTAGCTGTTCCTTCGCATGCGGGAAATAAAATGGGGTCCCGGAAGGGATAGCGGGAGTGGAAAGAGAGAGAGCAGAAAAAGAGAGAAATTTCTGACCGGTTTGGCGATGGAACGAAGGAGGAGGGACGGGGAGGAGGGTGAAGAGAGGAAGGGAAAACCATTGGAAAATGGAGCAGTTGAGCAGAACGAGAAAGAACGACGTGGTTCGTTAACGCTTTCATTGGAGAGCGATTCTTCACAAAGCCAATATAGCCGGAGCCCCTGTTCTCATTTACTGGCCTGTACATAGCCACTGCAATGGTTACGTTTATCCGCCGGAGACTTCTGCAGTCCGTGTGATTCGTTTAAGTCATCAGCAACCGATCGGGATACCTTAATGGCGTTTTCACGAGACTCATCCTTCCTGTTAGAAGGGAATTCGGACTAGCGTATTTTCTTACTGATTGTGGGAATCGCTGATCGACGGTTATCCAAAAGTCTGCGTACACTGTCGGTCATAAATAGGATACGAATATCTATACAATCTCATATTTTCACAGATACAGACAAAGAATTGAAACTTAAGGGGTGAAACCACTCTAGAGGCAGAAAAAAAGATCTAAATTTGACAATTTATTTTGGGAGTGTGACAAATGGAATAGAGTACACCGTGGAGCGTCTACGGTAGCGTAGGCTCCGCAGGCGCTCGCTCCTCCGGCATACTCGCGCTCTGATTGGTCGTGAGTTTCTGTTTCTGGAATATCCCCTTAACTAAGCCTCGAACACCATTTTCGCTAAGGAAAAATTGCTTCAAATCACCACCCCACACGTCCCGGAACCATCCCTTTCAAGGACTTCCAACGTTTATGGGTCATCCTGTATATTCCTCATAACTATTATTATTGCATGAAACCTATTGGTTATAGATTGCCACTAAAAGGAGTGAAAAAAAATTTAACCGACTTCGAAAAAGGTGCAGTGAAAAGTATGAAATAATTTCTAGTCAATTTATATGAATACGCACTGGCTCTAGATAAAAGTATGGGAAAATGCAGTGAAAAGTATGAAATAATTTCTAGTTAATGTATATGAATACGCACTAGCTCTAGATAAAAGTAGGGGAAAATGCAGTGAAAAGAATGAAATAATTTCTAGTTAATGTATATGAATACGCACTAGCTCTAGATAAAAGTACGGGAAAATGTAGTGAAAAGTATGAAATAATTTCTATTTGAACTCTATTATTATTCACCATCATTTGATGAATTTGGTTAAATTATTAAATACATCATAATAAATGCAATGCAACTTTTTCGGAGGCGGCGCTTAATGTAAAATTTTTAACTTCGGCTTGGGTAAGTTTTCGGTTGAAGCCGGCAATATTGAATAGTGTTAATGTATATGATCTGTAAAACGGATATAATGATAGCAATAATTACAGTTCATATTTTTTGTTCCTTTGACAGATAGTTGAGCCAAATTTGGTATTTTTGACTGTAGGTAGTTGTTCGGTATCTTTGTTCGAACAGAATTTTGCCAAGTTGACAGAATTAACGTAAGATATTTCCCGGTCACAGGCGAAGCAAATACCGATGTGTAAAGGAAACAAAGATTTTTATGTGAAACTGGTGAATCACAAGAAAGTCAAGAAGTCTCGCAGTTCGAAACAGACGAAGCACGGATCTTCGTAACATATTTCTCGCACGCGTCAATGACGATTACGTGACGTATGTCAGCGGTGACGCTCTATCTGTTCCCATCTTCGGAGAACAATCTGGATGCCAAAATTTCCAGGTGTTTACGTCTCTCCACACCACGTCCCTCCCCGTGGTGGCCAACATTGTCAGAGAGACAGAAGAGAGAGAGACAGAAGAGAGAGAGGGGGAGAGAGGGATAGAGGGGGAGAGGGAGAGATGGAGAGAGGGAGAGAGGGAGAGAGGGAGAGGGAGAGGGAGAGGCGAATCGTGTTGACATATAACGATCTTTTTGGAATTCAGACAGTCCTCGATAATTCGCTAGAACAGTAATTTTACATTATGCGCCGCCTCTGAAAAAGTTGCATTGCATTTAATATGATGTATTTAATAATTTAACCAAATTCATCAAACGATGGTGAATAATAATGGCGTTCAAATAGAAATTATTTCATACTTTTCACTGCATTTTCCCATACTTTTATCTAGAGCTAGTGCGTATTCATATAAATTGACTAGAAATTATTTTATACTTTTCACTGCACCTTTTTCGAAGTCGGTTAAATTTTGTTTCCAAAAAATTATTTTATCAGACGGTTTATTTAACACATACTGAAGAACGAAAAACAATATTTGTATTGTCATTTTCATAGAAAATGGCGGCGACAGAGCCCGTCGTCGAAAACAGCTTCTTTGAAAACACTAAAGAGACACTAAAGAAAAACTAAAGAAAATTTATAATCTATATACAATTGGCTTTGGAAGTACGTAGGGTTTTTCTTCTTAATCAATTTTTGTGGAAGTGGCGCACTTTTTAAATAATGAATCGTCTTTTTGCCCTAAAAAAAGTTTGCGCACTTTGACGCGCTCTATGGAGTGCAATAAATTTGTTCTCGTAAACTTTACAAAAAGTATCAACTTTTCTGCACAAATTAAAAAAAAGCGAAGTCACTACGATTTTTTTTGGCGGAGTTATGAATTTTACAAGTTACTCAATTTATGCTCAGTTTATGCTATAATAGTTAAGTAGCAACTATTATAATGATAATGGCCATCAGGTTGAGGCGTAAGTTATGTATACAAATTCACTATAATAGAGATCTGGTTAACAGGATCCAGAAGGTTGGCAATGTAAGGTAACAAAATAACGAGTAAATGTTTTTAATTAAACTCATAAATGGTTGAATATAAAGGCACAGAATTAATTTCTACACCTAATAATAATGGTTTGTAGACAGTTCACAAATATTGGTTAACGATTAGTAACCTAACCCACGACTTGCAACTGCGTGCAAATTTAGTATCGGAATATACTCCATCACTGAATTTGCGATGCACATATAATATGCGATAATCCTACTTACTACTAACAAATATGGTGTCACCTGGTAGTGGGTGTAATTCCGAAACATCGTACATGTGTCAAATATCGTAACGACTGCATTCCACGAAATTATAGCGAAAGCATATTGCTGCGTTATTTGTTAGCGCTAATGAGCGTGAAAACAACGAGTCATGAATTTCACTGGACGAGAGGACGCAACTGTAACACGTGGAAAATTATTTAGCCACTGTTCGATAACGGCGAACATTAATCGACCGATTTCACATTCAACGGGTTTCAAATGATAGCGTTTAGGAATTGGTGTCAAAGTTGGCATGATTCTTGCATCTGAGAATGAGCGCAAAGATGTTGACACGAGGCGTGTGTCCTTCATCAGTTTTTGGTGGTTATTTGGAATAAGTGTTTGCACATTAATTAATATTAATTAATATTTTAACCGCCGATATACAAGGTTGGGCAGTTTAAACAGGTCACCTGAATAACTCGCTTGTTTTTGAAGATAGGAGAAAATGCATTAGACCAAACATAATTTAGTGTTACCAATTTTTCTGTAAGTGGAGGCGTCAAGGAGATATGAAGATCAATTTTTTTTTTCAAATGAAATGGTATGGTTATATGAAAGAATACAACTACTTTTATTTTGCGTCCTATTTATCAAATTTGACTTCATGGTCACATGTGATATTTAATTTATATTACTTATTTCTAGACTGCGGATTTTTATGCATTTATAGGAAATTTTAATGTGCAAGAAACTACAAAATGCAAACAATGTCCAAGAATATAAAAAAGATTGAAAGTAAAGTTCGTGTTATAATATTTGCAGAATAAAATAAATTCCTATTTAGGTTCAATTTTTGTAGGCACGTTCGCGAAAATTTTATTTTGCATAAAGGTCCGCAGTCTACTTATTTCATATTTAATTGTATTCTCGTAGATTGTTTACGGTTTTCATACCTACAGACGACTGTGAATAGACAAAAATATTAGTATACATAATGTAGACGGTAATATTAGTATATATATAGTTTTAATTTTTGTTTTTTAGTTTATGATTAAAGTGTGTATTTTATTTGCTAATCATTTTGGATGGGGTTCGAATCCATTCACGAGCAATTATAACTTCTCGTATGACGAAGCATCGGCGTTATTATTGGTTGGTTGCTCTCTTGTAACCGGAGATAACGCGTACACGCGTGTCCATTATTACGCCGGCTGTGTCGTTAACAAAGAAGCCATTCGTTATGGTTAATTGGTCCTACGATAATTAATAGTGGGTCTAGCGATACCGGACGGAATTAATTTTCTGGCATAACAGTTAACGAATCGCTGATTTCTGTTCCGCGTGACGCGATCTTGTTTAGAAGTTATTGTTTGCGTTGTATTAAGTTTCAGTAAGAGAAATAATTTGCAACAACAAACTCATTAATTAGAGTTATAGATCATCTTTTTCTGCAAAAGATAAGAATCCTTTTTCAGCTTTTTTTGTTCTTGTTCTTTTGTTAGGGTCAAAAAGGATGCTATTCTTTTTCTAATAAAATGATGAGTTATTTGGGTTCATTACACAATCAGTTATGAAAATTAGCGAAAGTCCAAATCGTTAAAGGACACTAATGTTTAAGGTTTCTGTTGTTGAACTCTTCTTAGAAAATCTTGTATATTTATTAAGTTACGAAAGAAGTTACTAACATATTGAGTTACGTAATAATTTTTGTAGTGATAGCATATTATAACTGTCACGTCTCTCCTACAGCTATTTTCATCTTAATTCTATTTTTTACACAAAATTTGGTGCAAATTCTCTGATCCACATTTTCGATAGCAATAAATCGCCGAACACGCAAAACACTTCTAACCTTTACGCTTCTTAAAAACAAACGAAAAATGATGTGTAGCTGTAACTGTGAACGTATTTGTTCGGGACGAATGCATCTACATAAAAAAAAAAAGAAAACGAAAATCGTCTGTAGGAATCCCGCAAAATTCAAAAAGTCACCTCACTTTTTAATCACATCTCGTATTCAAGTCGAAAAATTAGATTTTGGTCAGAAAATGCCATTTTTTTTACCACTGCGAAACTCTTGGAAGAGGTCCATAAGCCAAGAACGGTGGAGAACCGCCGATGTAGATCGTTCCAGAACGGGAGCGTGGAACTTCGCTCGACGATTAAAGTAACAAAGCAAGTTCGAGCGTAAAGCGTTAATTAAATTAGACAGAGTGCAGGTAAATCCAATCGCCCGGTGGCGATTACTTAAAATTCTTCCAAGAGCGTTCCAAATACGCGCTCGATAAACCATGATTCCCATTCGAACGTCGCGGGCGCAACGCACCCGGCTTGCCCGGGTGTTCTTGTAATAGCAGGAACGTTAAACTCCGAACAGATAAAGCCGGCGCTAAACTTTCCAATGTTCTTCGTTAAAGAAACGGAAATGGCGTGGCGCGTCTGGTTAAAAACTTTTTACGGCCATTGTAGATCCACTTTCTACGACTGTACGTGACGTTTTTGCGCGGACGGCTTTCGAAGTTCGACTCTTTACGAGACGACCGCCGTCGACGAGCGTTTCCGTCGGTTTTACCCGAGGCGCTGGATGGACCGTGATTGCGCCGATCGTTGCTCGATTGATCAATCAGGATGTCCATTCAACGAATCGTGTTCCCGTTCCCGCAGTTTCCTGCCAAATCATAACTTTTCGATTCTCCGGTGCCCGCGAGCTTTTCAAAATGTTTTTACAAGTACTCCGTGCAAATCGTGCCGATCAAGGAAACGGAAGCGTTTCCGTGCCGGAGTTTTAGTCGGTTACGCACCGCGTTGTTTCATATTCCACGGTCTCTTTTCTCTAGGACGTTTGGCTTTACACAACAATATGCGACACTTAGCGTATGTTTTTTATATTTACTCACGGATGATTAAAAATTAATGTATGATACATTGTAAATCGTCTACGAGAGCTATAATTGCAGTTTCTCATATACAGTCAAACCAGTTTTTGTGCGGTAGATAGGAACAGCATAATAAAACGCGCAAAAAATATTTAGAAACTTTATAAATAGCTATAACAAATAATTTTTCGTACCGTATTAAATGAAATTTTTTTTTATTCGCTGTAGAGGGACCACATAAATAGTTTTACATAGGAATAGTCATTTTAAGGAAGCAATTATGTGTAAGAATAAAATAGAAATCATAAAAAAATATATCTAAATAGAAAAAATAATTAAATTACCTTTAATCTTACTTAAAAGTTATATCTTTCTTAATGGCCAACAAATGTGTATGCATTAACTCAGTTTACTCTAAAGTTAATATAACACATACTGGAAGTTATTTCACGGAATTTTGTTTACTTATTTCGGCACGATTTGTATTTAACAAACAAAAAACTTTGGAATTAAGAACTGATGAAACTTTTGCATAATTTTTTATGCTATTTTTCTCTTGTTCTTGCGCCGTAAATGTTTCCATCCAGAATTTTCATCTCTATTGAAAGTAACGAGGTGCAGTAGCCATAATCGAAGTTGCATCGATACGAGAGGGTCCCTCTATCGTGATCTATATTCTCGTCGATGGCGTTACGTTACATCACGCTGCGTTCTGATATAGAACAGCTTCGGCTGTAACATTATTCATAAGTAGAGGACTATGCACACTTCATAAACATGAGACCCAAGCAGTCATAGTCCTCGTTCCCCTGCTCTTCGTCGTTTCGCTTGCTCGGCCTGGATATGTCCATGATATCGACGTTCTGGCAATAGAATGGGACGAAAAGAGACGGCTGATAGCAAGGAGATCGATGATAACACTGTGCGAATGTCGACTGCTGCAGGCGATATACCTAGACAATAGGAAAATCACGGGCATCCATTGTGTCATGCGTTCGAAGAGTTTACAGTCGATCACGTTCCCAACGAGGAATAGCTGTGTCTTCTGCTTAAGGAATAATGTGTAGGAGTAGTGTGTTCCAGAATGCTGTTAATCGTGGTTGAGTGGTTGTTTCTTTTAGAATACTATGAACAAGGTAGACTGGTTGCATAAAATTTGAGTTTTGTTGTTGAATTACAGAAATTGGAATGCTAAAAGTATTACAGAGGTGAGGTACTTTTGTGATATACTGAATACAATGACTTTGAAGAGAAAATAGATCAAGTCTAAGACTTGTGAGTATTAGCAATCTTCAGACATTGATATGTAAGTAAAGTGGACTCACCTAAATCTTTATAGGTTGAACAATCATTTAGTAGAGTCACGACTAAATCTTCTTTAATGAAGGCAACATTTTTCACACAAACTATGACTGTTTAGCATTTAATAACACATTAGATAGAAATCTTACAATTTAACAACTAGTAACTCATTGTTATAGTATAATACATTATAAAACAACGTTAACCCATTCACTACCAACTACGAGAAGTCCCATAGTTCAAATTGGTTGCAATTCCTCAAGGAATAAGTGTATAGCATTTTTAGCCACAAATTATTGCAAAAGAAGTTTGTAAATTTTCTTTTTAAGACAACGAATGTAATATCAATTTTTATTGTCAAAATAATAACCTAGATTACACGTCTGTATTAAATCTTGTCGACCAAGGCAAAACGCTTTAAATTTGCTTGACAGTGAATGAGTTAATAGCATTGCCTTAATCACTGAAGAAGGATTTCAGTAGACAAGAGAATAGAGTGAGGGGAAACGATGGTGATACATTCATGTAGTGATGCATATATAATGTATCTACTATGTAGGCTACTATATACGTAGATGTATAGTTGTATTTACTATGTAAGCTGCTATATACATAGATGTATAGTTGTATTTACTATGTAGACAACTATGCATATATATAGATGTATATCTACTATGTAGGCTACTATACACATAGATATACAGGGTGTTCTAAAACTCGCGTAGGAGTCGGAAATGGAGGATAGCTGAGACGATTCTGAACAATAATTTTCTTTGCAAAAATGTCGGATGTGGCTTTGTTTTTGAATTATTAATGAAAAACACCGACCAATCACAACGCCCGATTAGCGCGCGCTCAGTCTGCTACACGGCGACCTAGCGTAACCAGCCCGAATCCCAGTTCAAGCTTATGCGCTCGCTGCTGAGAGCGCGCTAATCGGACGCTGTAATTAGTCGGTGTTTTTCGTTAATAATTCAAAAATGAAACCCCCACCGTAATTTTTGAAAAGGAAATTGTTGTTCAGAATCGTCTCAACCAACCGTACTGCCCGTTTCCGACTCCTACGCGAGTTTTGAGACACTCTGTATAATATATCTACTATGAACGCTACTATATACATAAACGTATAGTACATCTACTATAAATATGTACATTGAACAGCATTGCTCCAACGCCAACTAACAGAATTTCCGTCTCCATTCACTCAGCTACCAACTGACTCAAGCATCGTTCGTAATCAATACCCGCAACCCTTTACGTAAAAACGGCATGTCTCTCCCCTCGAATACCTAAAAACGAGCAACAGAAAAGTTCTCTATTATCATTCCGCCAAGTATCACGAGCGTTTCTGAATTGGCCCGTTCCAAGAAAGCTTCTCGTCGACATCGAACATTCCTGACACCGACTGAATGAAGCATGGAAATGCAAAACACCGTATCTACGCTATCGCCACGGGGAGTTGATAAGCGAGGACTATAAAAATTTATCGGCAGGCTATTTTTATCTATTTAAATGCGTTGAAGCAGGTAGCTACAGCACAATATCAGTCGTTCCCGATATTTCAAGCACTCCTCTTCAACAAAGCAAACCGTGAATGCACTCGAGTCCCACCTTTCAGCCTACGAACTTTATTGTACTCCCGCTCATAACACAGGGACTCCGTCGAGTGTTTTCCATTGTCCACTCGTGACCGCCATTTATTCGTGCCCTTCACCTCTAGCTACCGATCCCTTCTACAATAACAAGTCCATTGTCTTCGCGCTTTTATTAAATCTACCGTCGCGGGACCAGACTTTAAATCTATATTAGCTCCGCGTTACACCGAGGAAACATCGCGTGTAATGTCGGTGGACATACGATATATTTCCCATGAGATTCATGGCGGAAGTGTTCCCTACGAGCGGCTCTGTGCGCTTCGCTGGAGAAGAATTATTCAAATCCCATGCCAGACCCAGAATTAAGAAGAGTCGAGTACCTCTTCGTTTTTCTTTTCGCGAAAATTAGCTGCAGGTGTTTAACAGAAACACCTCGAGCTCAATTCACACTCGATTACTTTTGCACTCGATGCTAGAGACTTTGTTTCAACTGAAACATGCAGATTGTGCATATTGCAGTTTGTGCGAAAATTGGGAAGGTTTTAGAAAGAGTGTATTCTAGTCTGAAACGCGATTTGACACTTCAATTTTGATACTTTTTAAGTTAATGAACCGTTTGTAGCAAAAATTGCAATACGTATTTATTCATATTTCAACTGCATTTATAATTTTTTTCATCGGAAAGTAGTTAAAATTAGCGGTGTCATTAATTGCTTTTATTGAAACTGATTTATGGTAGCCATGATTATGACCAATTTACTACCTGAAATCACAACAAGTCCGGTGTATTTTCAATTAGTATGAGTTTGAGTATGTCTGAAACTAGAATAAAAGAAAACAGTAAATAATTTTAAAAAATGGCATCAAAACGGAAGGTTTTTTTATGTATTGAGTCGCATCACGCAGTTAGATTTAATTGAAAATTCATAGACTGGAAACTCGATATACCTAAGTGCTGCCTCAAGATGAAATATAAAACTTCAAACGCATATTTTTAGGAACAACTGCAAATTCGTATCCAGCATAGTTACTGGAATTTTCTTCTCGCTCCACCATTTTATCTGACATTCATCAGGCAAGAAATGATACTTCTGGTTCGCACGATTGCTCTTTAAAATAATAATTGGAATTTTCAAAAACCTTTACATGTTTCCATAGCGAGTGTACTATAGAAAATTAAATCTTCTTTATTTCAGTTTCAAGTCGAACCATTTTGCGGTTATTCTGCACACCGATTTGGCGCGCGGTCAAAGATTCCGCGTAAATTAGTCCTGGCGCCGCCATTAAAAAGAATCTTGAAAACAAATATTTGTATGTACTTCAAAACTTGTGCAATAAATGCATTTTTTAACAGATTTCTTATACGTTTCATAATTTCTGCGAAATAAATTCACGAAACGAGACGATTTTGTACAGTGTCAAAGCAGATCAAGCTTTTTAAACACAACGACTCTTGTAGATAACAATTTATACTTTTGTATATTTATAGATGACAATTATACATACTTCAGTTCTCTATTTCCTTAATCGTAAGAAAATGTCTTTTTTCTTATATTTTGTTTGTGTTCTAAAAGCATTTTTGCAACACAAAAATGTTAATGCTACCAGAATTACGAATTTTTAGGATAGAGAAAGATTAACAAGAATGGATTCAATTTCAAAAGCAATTAGAGTAATTATTTAAGAGCATATGTTGAATAGATCAAGTAAGTTTTGTAAACATGTACTAAAGAACACTTACGAAAGTAGAACATCACAAAAAAAAGTACAATATCAATTTAGATTTATCTATGTATATGTTATTAATTGCGTATTTATTCTTATAGTTTTAAGCACCATAAAATTCTTAATTAGATCTTTTATATCTACAGTATCCATAATATCATTTGCATTTTCTACCCATTTTCTGTTAATAAATCAGTAAATCGTAACTCCGACATTTTTTATCACGAACAACTTTGTGTTAATTTTAGTTAAATTTTCATTTTGGCCATACTCTGTTTTGTGTTTTATTTTAAATTGCCAGTCATATGAACAAGCGCCTTTGTGCGAGGCACAATCTGCCCATTGTTTACATTATTTCGACGTAGTTATTTTGCAAAATGTTTTATATAATGGCCAGGAAATAAATAAGCGAGTAACAGCAGTGACGAAGGTGCATATAATTTCGAACCATTTAGAGCTTTTAAAGAAGAGCCTAGATGGTTTGAGGTTCCAAGGAATGTGATACCACAAAACTAATTGTATTAAACAAAATTATGTAATTCAACTGCCAATAACATTTGGGATCCACAGAAATTATTTGATTAATTTCGTTGAAAAAAAGAGTCGAACAATATTACTTCTTTTTCATTTTGTATTCTATATACATGTACACATGTATATTGGGAGCCTAGAACCTCATAAGATAACCAACTTATGAATATATGTTTTCAAAATTAGACATATGAGACATTCAATCCGAATATCGAGAGATAACCTATATTGTGTTACATCAATTTTAGCTTTAGCAGTCTATTTGCGATTTCGTGTGTTACATAGAACTCATCGTTATAGTATAATATATTATAAAACAACGTTAACCCATTCACTATCAACTACGGAATGTCTCGTACTTCAAATTGATTGCAATTACTCAAGGAACAAATATATGGATTTTTAAGTCACAAATTATTGTAAAAAAAGATTGTAAATTTTCTTCTTAAAGCAACACATTTAATATCAATTTTTATTATCAAAATAATAACCTAGATTACACATTTGTATTGAATCTTTAAAGGCGAAACGCTTTAAATCTGCCTGGCAGTGAATGAGTTAAACGAGTTTTCGATTCGAAATTCAAACATATAGAATTACCTACAATAAAACTGTATCATTTCATTTCATCTTAAATATTATGCAAACTGTGGTGCTAACCACTACTTCATGAAAATTCTATTATCCAAACACTTTCTTTATATCTAAAAAATTGCAACTGTATAGAAAAGTTTTTCATATAGAAATGGTCACATTCATAATTATAGTTTTGGGAAAAACGGATTTAAAGTTGCAGATACAGTTTACACCTAATAAAAAAGTCTTAATAAATATGTCTTTAACTTCGAGAAAACTTATCGAATCACTCGATAAATCTTTATTACGAGAAAGTGACGATGATGGTACAATAGGCTATTCTAGTGATGATAATGGAATTGACACTGGCCATCAAAGTGACAAAAAAAGAAAATAAAAAACAAGATTTTCAATCTTAAAATCCAAATTTTATCCAAATACTTTCGTCTCCCAATTATAATAGTTCACATAACGAAGGTTCTACATCATATCGCGGTGGATTTTATACTTCATAGATCAATTTCCACCTCGCAAGAAACAAAGAATAGTTAAGCTTAATCTCCGCTATATACTTGATGGCGGAAAGAGTTTTCACAGTTTTACAGAATCATTTCAGAAAAAGTATTGTATCAACGTGCGTTCAGCGGAAATTTCGTGAAAAAACGGGCTAGGTAGCTGGACGAGCAGCCAACGGCCTTACACGAATTACTTTCTTCGGTGGGATTTCGCTTAAGCCAGGAAAATTTATTTGAACTCTTCACGCGGCAGGCTACAAGGCCCGTATGCCGCAGGATGCGGCTATAATTTTGAGAAACGCCTCCCACCGGTTACGCCGACAATTCCCGGCGTAATGTCCTCGACAATTCATTCCTAAATGGCCTGAACGGCAATTCTTAGTCGGCGTTGCACAAATCTTACGTGCACACAGGCCGGGGATATACGTTCGTGTCGCGGATACGTTTCCACCTGCTAATACACCATTTTATGGGGCCACTTATATGTTTCGCCTCTAAAAAGAGACTTTTTCGACAGGGTGTGCTGTTTTCTCTTTTCTATGAATACATGGTTACGTGCTTGTTGTTATTTGAGAAACTTGTATGCAGAGGTTATATCTAGTCAAGATTGTCAGAAAATCAATGTTCTAGTTTTTATATTGTCCTTAACCCTTTTACATGCAAATAAAACGGAACTTGATGTGTTCAAAAAATACTATTTAATTTCGCTCAACTAAACAGTGATGTGGAAGTTGAGAAAGGGTACATCTTGTTTTGAAATTTGGATTTTAAGATTGAAAATCTTTTTTTTCACTTTCTTTTGTTTGTTACTTTGATGACCAGTGTCAATCCCATTATCACCACTAGAATAGCCTATTGTACCATCATCATCACTTTTTCGTAATAAAGATTTATCGAGTAATTCGATAAGTTTTCTCGAAGTTAAAGACACATTTATTAAGACTTTTTTATTAGGTGTAAACTATATCTGCAACTTTAAATCCGTTTTTTCCAAAACTATAATTATGAATGTGACCATTTCTATATGAAAAACTTTTCTATACAGTTGCAATTTTTTAGATATAAAAATAAAAAAATACATATACATATATATATATGTATATATACATTGTATGTATAATAATATGTAAAAATGAAAAAGTATACATATGTATACACAATATATACTAATTCTACATTTTGCACTGATATTCTAATCGCCACCTACTCTTGTATGTAAATAGGGTACCAGTTTGCACCAGAACTGTTATTTAAGTAGAGCTTTTAAGAAATGAATCATGTTCTATTGAAAAATAATATTTGAGTTTCTGTAAATTAGAGTGTACACCAGGACCAAAGAGATTAATTAAATATTAACGTCTAGCAGATATTGGGAGAAGGTTTATTAGCCCTTGAATGCTGCAAGTTTAATTTTCTCAATTTCGGAAAGCAGTAAACAGAGTGTCTCTAAAGTAAGTTAGAGGTTTCCAAAGTTTGCAAGTACATCTTTACGAAGTAAACATTACCGTGTACAAGTTAATTACCTTTACTTTATGTAGTTTGATCTCGATACTTACTTGTCATCGAAGTTTCTTTATACTGTATATTACGTATATTAAGAAATACCGTGCATATTTCATTCAAGGGGATGCAATGTTCAAAGTATGGTAAACTATTCGGTGAAAAAGTGCAGTAACAAATTGTTGTTTGTATTTCATTTTTTCTTGACGGTCTTCATTTTTCCTTGCAAAGTATATCCAAGTGTGCGTTGTGCTATGTTTTATCGGCGTACGTGCTTAACTTCTACTTTCGAGCGTGCTCCTTTTGTCCTCCACGGTGAAAAGCAAAATGGGATTGGAAATGTAAAAATTGTTAATAATTTTGCAGCAGTTGGCGATCGGCAATATAATAAAAGATTTTATCGAGATCTCGACGAGAATTTAAAATAATCTTGATTTCGTCCAAATCTCGATATCGATCTCGAATGTTAAAAATAATTTTGATCTCGTATCACATCTCGAAATCGAGACGAGATCAAGACGAGATCGAGATTTATCTCGTCTCATGCGCATGTCACTATTTCATATTCTCTCCAAATTTTAAAAAACAATTCTTATTTGAAAAGTTAGATAGAAAAGATAAACATGGAATAGAAAAAAAACAAATATTGGGTGAAGAAAAAAGAAATAAAATAAGGAAACTGAGAAATTGATAAACCATAGAATTGTAACTGACAATTAATGTTGTTGAATGTAAGACAGTATTTATAACTTGAATTATATTGCTTATGCGTTATTTCCTCTTTTTCTGAATAAAAAAATTGTTCTTTTTAAAAATTACCAAAGTTCTAGTCATTTATATCACAGGCCATATTACTACTGTTAGGTTGATTGAACACGAATCTTCTAACGTATTTTGTTTTTTTTAAAGGTTGCTTTCTAAATATTGGATATTTCATAAATATAAAATACACTTCTGGCTACGTTCCGAACTAGGCCATTGAAAGGATATTTGCATATTTTAAACAAAAACTATTTTTCGGGACACTAAAGGGACAAATTATGTGAAATAAATTAAAGATTAAAGTTTAAAGTGTCGTATTTAATCAATTTTCTCTTAATACTTGGTTTCTTAATACACGCTATAACCACACTCATAATCGCTAGAACATAATTAATTATAATTAGTTCGGACCACCAGGGAGGTCTAAATCGCGTTAACATTTTGGCCTCATTACGTTTCATGTGACGTAAAATATTGTTCGTACCTTCTACACAAATTGAACAGGACAATAATAAATTTAACAAAATTTTGTACATACATACGTAACTAAACATACCAACTTTCAAAAGTTTATGCCAAAATACTTGCAAAAAGATCATGAAAATTGCCTCGAAACTTGTGTTAAAAATGAATACCCCTTTAAACAATTCAACAGTATCAACAGCATTAAAACAGTTGAATCGCAAAAATTACATTTATATTTCGTTCGAAAGTGCGCTGGTCCCAGTCGATGCTGTTGGCGCATTAAATTTAGCAACAAGTAAAGGTACAAAGCTGGGAAGCTCGTAAAACATTTACGTGAACCGCGTGGCTCAAAGGACCACTCGAATCAGATGAACTTTTCGTCGAACTTACCGAAGGTCTGACTACGAGCTTTAAACTTGATTTATTAATTCACCAGGGGTGGTACATATTTCAATGGCCAAGTCAGGGAATGGCCGCAAAGCAAAACCTGTATCGATAACGTGGTCGAATTATATTCGTAGCGAGAACACGCGCACAATTTCAAATTAGTCGGAATTCGGCTCGCACGTTCAGGAAATCCCACGGCAGCTGACCCGGCTGTTAAATTAACCATAAACCTGAATTACATGTACAGAATTCGCAGATGTGTGTGTTGCATTGTACCGGGTATAAATACATTTAAACTGATTGCTCGTGCGAAGATAGGTCAAAATCGTGTAACATATTTTTTCTTTATACTTTAACTTACTTTAACCCATCATTGGATGGGTTTTCTTTTAATTAACCGACTTCGAAAAAAAGGAGACCACTCAATTCGATAGTTATTGTTGTTTTTTCGCTTTTTTATTTAATGTTTGTTCTGTCCGTACAGCTGAAGCATATTAATGTCGCAAAATTCCACGTACCGTAAATTCTCTATCTTTTTTTTATTTCTAACAAAAGAAAACACTTGTTTTCGAAACCGTTTTAAGACACTCAAGTCTGCAGAAATAACATACGTATATCCGATGCGATCTGTCGATTCATTTGCGTTCTCGTTTCGCAAGACGATACTGATGGTTGAAATTTTAATAACTCTCGATGCGCACCAGCGTCTCGTGTCTCCACCTCTTCGATCCGTCGATAGTTTCGGTTAGAAGCAAGAATCATTTGCGCGATGCATACAGGTGTTGCTGCCGGGTGTTTCTTTCTCGTAGGAAAACTCCTGACGTTACGAGAGTGCAGTCTCGAAGGGATGCAAATATCGGATCGTAGCGGGGCGAAGTACAGGAAACGCTTTCACGTCAGTTTGTCGGGAAATTCCAAAGAAAATAAATAACAGCGCCCGCTTGTTCCGGAGAACAAAGTTCGACTGTTTTCTTCGAGCGGAAAGGCATGGAACTTCTTTAAGCAATTGCGATGCCTGCTCAATTCTTTTACGGGAATTGTGTTTTATCATGATTTCAAACTGACACGAACTAGAATATGAGATCTGATTCTAGTTTATTTGCACAAATTTGTTGTTTGATCTTTTGCAGTGAGAAATATTTCGCGATACGTCTGCGCTAGCACTAAGAATTCTTTGTTATTAATTATTTATAATCGGACGAACCACTTTATAGGGTTATTAGGAACTCAAAGGAAGCTACCTAGTCATGAAATACAATTTTCGGAAAAGGTTGGTTTTCTGACTTTGTTGCTTTGAACTCTTCAAGCGTCTTACTTTTTATTAAAACGATATTTTATGAGATACATAATTAACCCTTTGCTATCGTATTAAATTTAGACATGGGCGTCATACTAGTTGAAATTTAATTGAAGAACGAGCACTGATACATAATGTGCAATATTATGAAGAATAAACAAGATTTATTAATTCTTTTGTGAACTTTAGATATATGTTTACACAATAACGTGTTTTAATGTAACGTTTGTATGTAAAAATTATATTTTGTAGTTCTCCATCATGTGGTATCTTCCAGTAACTGTCTTTTTATCATTTTAGAATATTGTTTTTGAAATACCTTAAGATGCAAAAATACTTAATTACACTTAAACACATTTGTAAAATATTATTTGGAATTCTACCAAGTATCTTCGACTATTTGGTATTTATAGCCACTAGTTCGCATCTTCTTGTATAACTTATAATTACTAACGTTCTTATTACATTTAAATCAATTTCTATTAATCTATTACTACACTAGTATCTTAGAATCTATTACTATTGTCCAATGGCTTAAATTTTGTCAGTCTGCTGAATACAATATAAGATTAGTGTGTGTATATATATATATATATATATATATATAAAATATAATATAATATAATATATACAATATAATACAATATAAGATTAGTATATAATATATATTCATTATTTCTAAATATCTTTTAAATATTTAAAATAAATCTATAATAGAATTAAATATTACATAAGTTTTTCTTCCTTTTTTTTAAAGGAAGAATCTAATAAAATCTGAGACTTTTCAACTTCAGTTTCATATTCACCGATAAGCTTTCTTCTTCCAATTTTCTTTTAATTTTGTTCAATTTTCAAATAGTTTATATCTATCATTAATCCTCTTTTCCTGTGCTCACTTTCATTTCGATCATTATTCTAAACATTATTTAAAATTGATCCTACCAATACTCGATCTGATGTAACATAAACTATTATAACGCAACTGTCTCTCTTAATATTTATTCAGCTCTATTCAGAGAAAGTTCGACCGGCTCCTATTTAAAGGTGAAACAAAATGCCGTGTGAATTATAATGCGGTGCCCGGTGAAACGATTTCCTTCCCCTGTCACCTATTTTTCGCTTTTTAAATGCATTCTCGCTGGCTCTTTCGTCACGGAATATTTCTGAACCAAAATGTTTTGACCAAATTACCTTGAAAATCGTTGATAACGACTCTCGCGAGAGTGCACGCTTTTTCAGCCGTGCTCGTAGTGGCCGGGAAGGGTTCGAGAGGGCTGAAAAAAAAATAAACGTGCGTGCGTGAAAATGAGCGACGATAACAAAGCAGCGGACGGAAATTCGCTAGGCCCGTCGACGACGAGAACGCGACAGAAGTTTCGCCGCTTTTCGCGGGAGCTTTCTGAAGAGTCTTTTCTGCAAGCAAATTACCGGCATTCACTGTTTGAATGTCGAAAGTTTTCATTTATGACGGATATTCATCCGTGGCGCTCGAGACGGCCGCGTTCATTGTCACCCGTTTCATTTGGAACTTTTAAATTATACCTACCTCATTAATGTTGCCAGAACTTTGTACAGCGGGCTGGCTCTATTACCCTTGTTAATATTGACCTGATAAGACGTTAGACGCTACCCGAACTCCTTGCTTATTAACCTAAGCTTGAATCTGCCTGGCCCGTGCTCGATCTTGGAATTCCTGAATTACGGAATTATCGTCTCGTTAGGTGAAGTTCGGCAACGTGAATAATGATAGCACTTGCCTGTAATCAGGGTGATTATATGGGGCAGGAAGACGAAACGAATATTACGTTCGAAGCAAAAACCGTCAGCCGCACAGTAGAGAATTTGGTCCATTTAGCTGGTAACATTGTGGTCTTATTAGATTGTAACGTGTTTATCTCATAATAATAATTTAAGACTTTATAAATATGAATATGAATAAATTCACATCATGCGGATTTGTGAATATGAATATGAATAAATTTTTGAATAAAAATGCGAATAACGAGCTATTCACCAATAAAAATTTATTCATAACCACAAATCCGCATGATATGAATTGATTATATTCATTGTTATGAATATGAATACTCGCATCTCTGGTTTAAAGAAACCATTATTTTGCTTCTATGGAAACAAAATTATTTTTTGCTCGCTGAGTATAATTCATAAATTTGTATGATGAAAATAATCTTTGTTCGATTTCCGAAAGCAGTCGAACGTGTTTTTAAATATTTGAATAATATATCGTACCATGTGTTCGTAAATAATGCAAAATTCGCAAAATTATTAATAATTTTTACTCCATGTTTACTTGGCTAATTTTAAGTTCAATATTTGAGAATTTCTATAGAAGTATAGTGTGTATTTTTACACGTGATCGTCTACGATCAAATTAATTTATTTTGAAGAGGACCCATAATTGTGAAGACAGAATATAAAATATATATTAGACTTAATATCGAAATATAAGAATAATGGTCTAAATAATCCATAAAAGTCGTCGTTTAACAGTCTTTCGCTTCAAATTTGCACATATAGTCAAAACGAATTCCTGCTTATTGTCAGTACCAAGAATATAGAAATTACTCTTGAAAACAGAAACTGAAATTGAGAATTTCCTGGACCACTAACACAGCTTTATACGTACACCTTTGTTCATAAGTATGTGGACACTTTCTCATTTGAAATAAATATTTAAACAAAGTTATGGATCTATTAATGAGTATTACTTATGTTTCTCTATTTAATTTCTGTTGCATTGAAGAATTTATTTTATCGATAGTTTATTCAGTGTCTCATCATTATTAATAAAAAATAATTCAATTTTCTTTGAATTAACGAATTTGTGCGATCTTAAAACTTCTTCCACTAACCTTGGTATCGTATAATTAATTTTTTCTATTGTATCTAGAAAGAATATTATTTCCTTTATTTTGTAATATTTTGCCATAAATATTTGTTCAGATGCTAGACATTTTTTTCCAAATTTTGCAATCTCAACAATCTCATAATTTCTCCATGAGATTTAATATGCCATTAAAAACTTGATTATTATACAACTTAATGTTAATAAACATTACTAAATATAAATCAGAAGTATACAGGGTGGTCCACGCAATTGTTTCAAGTCATAACTCCGTTATTATGGCATTTACGAAAAAATGCTAAAAGAGAAAGATAAACGGTTCGAAGAGCACTACATCTGTAGGCCTTAAAATTTTTTTTAGATGCAGCAGTGGATGTGCAATTAACAATTAACAAACGTATAAATTATGAGGGTAACATGGTAAAAAAATTATTAGTTCTCGAGATATTTTCAAAAAATGTCTTTCCAATTGCATGGAAATATACCCTGTTAATATACTCTGTATATTAGCAACAATAAATTTCAGAGTAATAATTTACAGTGTATAATTAATTTATCATTGAAATGATCAATAATCACCTTGACTTCACTTCAATAATCACGAATATCACCTTCTGTGTAAAAGTCCATTAGACCACTCGTACTGCTAGAGTGAAAAATAACTACCAAGCTAAAATTATTCAAAAGTCTCGCATTATCTAGGCGAAATGTACGAAACGCCACTGTTTCTATTAATTAGAGCGATCACTGTCTTTCAAATCAGTTCGTTTCTCACGGTGGCGAATGATAATGGAAATTATTCGTTCGCAGTCTCTTTGCGATATCAGCGAGCAAGCCTAAAAGCTTCTCGCTCCAATTAAAGAAGTCGACTTTATTCGCCAAGTAAGAAGGCAGCGACGTTCTAGTTTCGCTCACTATCGGTTATTTCGCTCCGTCCGCGTCGGCGTCGTGGCCACCGATGCGAGAGGGAAACAAAGAACGATTGTATAATGCTAATACCAACCTGAGGAAACACGTACATTGGGAATCATAAGTGATTTCCCGTGGGATGCTTCATCGTCCTTCGCATTCCGATTCCCGTCAAGAAGACGAAGAAGGGAAAGGAAAAGGTGAAGCTGCAAGGCGGGCAGGCGGGGGTGGAAAGCTCGAGATGAAGTCGAAGAAAATATGTCCTAGTTGTAGGATAGGCGAGGAAAAATAGCTGAGACATCAGAGGCCTGCGGAACGGCGTCGTTGCCCCATGGGAAGATGAATGTACGAACCTCGATGTTGAAAGAGGAGACTCGAAACTTTGTTTGAACGCAGACATGTTACTTGATTCAAGAAGGCAATCCAACTGACATGTATTTCGTTTCAGCGCCTCCGCGACGCTGGATGGGTTACGGATGGATATTACATTTTTAATCATTTTGTTTCCAGCCACATTCGAAATAATGTTTTTCAACAGGTACAACGTGTTCCTTGTTCCGTGATGTTTGAATCGCTATACGTACAGTGACGAGGAAAAATGTAAACACACTGGTGATTTGATGTAAAAGGCGATAATTCGAGTAATTTTTTAAGTGGTCGGTAAGGATTAGGTAACACAAGCTGCATCTGATTAACGAACTGTAATGGCTTATTTTTATTAATATTCAGATTGTGCAGAACATTTTAGAAAAATAGAGATCTCAAACCATGTTTACAGTTTTGTACTTTAATTATACTCGACGAATTAAGGTTTCAATCTAGTATTTCGTCCACTTTCCTTTACTTTTTCTTAATGCTTCTAATCTATGAGGCATACTGTCAATTAAATTTGTGATTATTTGTGGTTCAATATTGTACCATTCCTGTTGTGTTCTTTTCCACAATTCAAGAACATCTGAAGGTGGATTATTATATTTTGAATTATTATGTAATTGTTTGTTTATTAGAAACTATATTGCTAATTGTATATAATTTGACCTTTACCAGACGTGAGTAAATTAATGCCTGCTAGCTAAAAATGATTTTTATGGATGTTTAAGCAGTTAATGATTAAACTGAACGTTTTCGTAGATTTCAATTGCCACTGCAGTCTTGTTTAGTCGTTATTAATATTCCATTAAGTATTGTGTAAAAAAATAACTAGAATTCACGCAACAAAATTACAAAAATATTTGAAATAATTTAACTGGTAACGTAGTTATCCAAAAAGTGTCTGATCATCTTTATATTTTATTACACTTTTTTAAACATTGTATTATTATACGGTAAATAAAGAAACAGATACGTATACCACTGAATAATATCGTTTTCCTAATATTTTGTTTATCGATAGTCTTTCTCATACATATTAACGTCTTCCAGCCCAAATTATTTACAAGAAATAAATTATTTATATTTATTATAGTTATGTTTATTACTGACATAAAAGTGTCCACAAAATATAAGATTTTTCTTCTCCTTCATAATTGCAAAACTGATGTTCTAGTATTTCTGGTGACAAAAGTGTCTGTGTGGTTCGTGGAGGATTTTCTAACGCGTCAATAAATTATGTAGTTTCCAGAAAAAGACCAAACCGAGTTTCCGCAAGCCGAAGTTTTCCCATTTTGTGACATGAGTTAATAAACAGCGCGTAAGAAGGCACCCTTGAGATAAAGAAGGGTACATTTGTAATTTTGAGGAAGAAAGGTTCTCTGGTTAATTTATACTTTTGTTTGTAACTCTTTCCATAACCACAACGGAGTCAATTAAAGTCAATTGTACACTTAGGAATGTCTTAGTGTTAAGATTAGTATAAAATTCGTGATTAAAATTCTTTTGTTTTTAACTCTTGGGATAGTACAAAAGTAAATTTTTGATAGTACAGATTTTTTTGATAGTAAGTACAATTCTCGCTTTTATTTTTTATTGTAGGAATTATATAACTAGGTAGTTGGCATCCCTGTGAATACGGCGGGCTAGTTAGTTTTTAGTTAGTACGTTTTCCTCAGATATGTTAAGAGAGGATGACTTATGTATTATTATTATTATTGTACTCCATCTTTATTAATCATTATTAATAAATAACTATTTAACCAACAAATGGTTATGGGCCCAGGCTACGCGAAAAGAAAAATAAAAGACGTAGTTGGAAATAGTGTGTAAAAACGTCACGTGCGAATGAATATAACCTAAAAGTGCATACGACCACGTGCTGCAGAATTGGCCACAGAAAGTAAAAATTACACAATAACCATTTGTTGGTTAAATAGTTATTTATTAATAATGATTAATAAAGATGGAGTACAATAATAATAATACATAAGTCATCCTCTCTTAACATATTTGAGGAAAACGTACTAACTAAAAACTAACTAGCCCGCCGAATTCACAGGGATGCCAACTACCTAGTTATATAATTCCTACATTTATATTGGCATTTTTTTTGTTAAAGTTATAGTCTACAATACTGAGTTGTTCAATTCGATTAAAATAGGTTATTTATCATTTTCATTTTGCTATTTCTGTATTAGCTATTATTACATTTTATATCACTTCCTAGTTATCGTTTTCCTACTTATTTTTGTTCAAAGGCATTTTTCAAACTATAAAAGGGACGCAAGTTTTAATTAAAAAGTGGTCGAATAATAAAAGTATAAATCAATTCTTATAGAAATTAATTGAAATTAATATTCAGATTACTTCGTATAAAAAAAAACATTCGAATAATATTTTTATTAAGAAAAAAACCCATCTTATTTAAAAGACCATATTTATTCTTTATACGAGAACTTTAATTTATAACTTGAGACATGTTGGTTTACATCTTCGTACATCTTCGTATCAATGTGTCGTGTTGTATATCTGCATTTCCATTATATACCAACTTTCATTCGCACATAAATAATACAAAAATAAGCAAGAAAAAAATATTTTAAATACTAATATGATGAATTTAAAAAATTGTCTTTCTACGTATCCGACCAACAGAAATCTTGTATCACGCGAGAAATAATTTTCCTTTACTCCCAAGGAAAAAAATTCTGGCTCAGGTCAATGTACACAGAAGTAATAAAAACTGCTTTCAATATTTGATGTCATCAAACATTTATTTATTTATTTATTTTATTGCTTCAAACCATAAGTGGCTTATACAGCATACAATAGTTGTGTGGTAAATACTATCAAACATTTTTTGCACAGTTTCTAAAAGGATAACACGCAGTTTTCCTTACTTTGCAGAATTTCATTGCATCTCGTAAGCTTTAAAATTTTGTTCTCGCTCGTTGTTTCAGCCATTCACGCGGTAACCCACTAGAAATTCTCGGTTAATAGTCGGAAGATAACGGACAATGCAATCTCCTTTGCATTCCGTTTTTGTCAAAGTCATTGATGAACAATTTCCTTTCGCCGAGACACGCCTCTCCAGGCAGAATTCGATTTTAATGCCCGAAGATGGAAAGGAAATTTCATATTATTTATATGCAGGCTGACAACGTATGATACACGGAGTATATCCGTAGCGCCTCGTACGACAACGTATCCGCGGGCACGTACATACTTCGGGATGCTATCATAGCGGGAGCATTCGAAATTCATGGAATTTCACGCGGGCCGCGTTAGCTGAAGATTGGACAGAACCTCGATGCCATAAGTTTCGCTCTGGTTATGCTTCTTTATGAATAGTTTAAAGCGATATCATGTTTCTAACTGATATTTAGATGCTGACATTCTTGTTATGATTGTTAGTTACCACCGCGGGGGGACGCGTAGTTTATTTTATTCGGTTACCGTCGAGAGATTTCGACGTGACCGCGTTACGCAATACGTGTTATAAAGTTTGTAAACTCAAATCACGTGGGAGGAAATAGTCCAGGGTTCGTTGTTGAACGGCGCACTCTGACATGAATTGCAAAGAGATTTCTTTCCCAGTGCGATAATCTTCTACTTATATCTGTAAAGGCTAAACAGACTCAACTTTTGTTAGGTCATTCGATAAGTTATAAAATGTGTGTAAAGTTAGCCCCGCACTTTTCGAATTTTTACTTTTTCTTGTTTGTGCCGTATTGTGCTACGTCTGACGAGATTTTGTAATTAGAAAAACTTGTTATGCTAGTCTAGCACAATCCGGCACATTCAAAGAAAATCCGGAAATATCAAAATTTTTAATCACCCTTTTTTTGTTAATTCTTGTTGACTCTCGAGCTAATCTCAATTTTTAACGCATATCTCGTGTATTGTAAGTAGCACAATTTAGCACAACTTGCAGAATTCGATTATCTGTCGCCGTTCGCAAATTGTGCGAATATTAAATTTTTTATTCCCTAAAATTCAACATTTTTTATCTGCAAAATGAATAGAGATATCGAGTTTCTATCAATGGTACAACGTAGCACAAGTTAGTATGCATCTTTTTATGGAAAAAAATGTTTGTTTCGGCAAAAGTGCGAGCCTAGTATAACTTTGGTTTTATTTCTTTTCTTAATTGTTATTGATGTTATCGAACTCTTATTTACGGCACAATTCAGCATAAACATAGCACAATACAGCACAAAAAAGAAAAAGTCAAAATTCGAAAAGTGTAGGGCTAACTTCACACACATAGTTATAAAACAAAATTATATGATTAAATGAACTTACCTAAGTGAAGTTCTGTCATAATTGTATGAAGCGTCTCTTTCGAGATGATCAACCTGTAGTACCCCCACTTCCCGTCGATATCGCCACAAACTTCAAAGCTGAAAATCAAAAAAGGGACGGGAATCGCCTCCCCTGTCTGCACGCCCGTCATGCCTCATTATTTCAAAGCTACGCCGTAACAATTATATGGGTGTCAATGACGAAAGATTGACTTAGGGATTTATAGGGTGGGGTTGATCATCTCGAAAGAGGCGCTTCATACAATTATGATAGAACTTCACTTAGGTAAGTTCGTTTAATCATACAATTGTATTACGCGCCTCTTTCTCGAGATCAACCTATAGATGTTCAACGCATGTTATGGCGATAAAACGAAAGTAAAGTAAAAAAGAGCCTTTATAAGCATTACTTTACCCAGAACTTTTTTACATATAAAGAATAGAACATTTTTCTCTACTCCAAACACAACTATCTTTTTTAATCACCTAATGTCGTGTTAGCAAAAGAATCAGTAGGATTCAATAACGGTAAATTATAAAATTTTGCAAAAGTTTGGGAGTTGACAGTCCAACTTAAAGTCTAGTTCGTCTTAAAATATTTAAATCAAGTCCCTTTCTCTTCGCCGCCGAAGTCGACGCGTGTCTCGTGGAATAAACGGTGAAAATATTTGTGTCTAGCCCGCTCTTACGCAGAACTTCTTTGATCCAACGACTAAGAGATTGAGCTCCAAACAGCCCCAAACGGTTTTTTAAACGATACGAACTGCGAACTTTCTGATCCCCGAATACTCACGGTCCTCGCGATATAACACTCCAGAGCCGAAGTAACACAAACTTTGACGTTTGCTGAATAAAAAAGGGAGCACCAATACTGGTTGATTCCTGTTTTCGCTCGATGTTTTTTTTCTTTTTTATTTTTTTTATATGTACAGGAATCTTAATTTCTAATGCGCTACTTTTACGCTGAATATTTTCTAATTTTATTAGCGAAAAAGTTTGCATTCGATGACTCGTAGTAAGAGCGAGCAAGATGATAAGTTTTAACGACAAGTCTCTCAAGTTCATTTTCTCATTTGGCAGCAACGTAATTAAATAATCTAAAACCATCTTCGGATCCCAAGTTGAACTATACTTAGGCTTCGACGGCCTCAATCTACTCATTGCCTTGAAAAATCTATTTAACCTAAAATCCTGAGCTAGCTCTGGGCCTACGAGCAACGAAATAGCGGATCTATAGAACTTCAATGTGCCCTAATAACCTCCATTTTCGAGTGCTTCTGTCAGAAAAGTTAAAACATCTTGAACAGAATTTGAGTACAGGCTGACTTTTCTCGTTTGGCAAAAAGACCAGCATTTCCTCAAAGCGGAATCATATTGTCTCCATGATGAGTCGCTGAACGATGCCAACAATATTTTCATTGAATCTTTTGGAACCTCCTTCATCTCGAAGCTCATCCAGGCAAGACTCCTGGAACCAGGATAAGGTTCTTCCAAAATTTCAACCTGTTCCTGTTGGAGCAAACAACTATACTCGAATTAGGTCTAAACTTTATCGGTTTTGAGATTAACAAGGACTGAAAAATAAGGAAGCACGATTGAGAAGGTCACTCAGGTACCACAACAATACCCTTTGATCTCTCATTCTTAATTTTTTGCAAGACTCGCAGAATGATCGAGAATGGTGGAAAGGCGTAAAAGAAAAAAGGCTTCCATAAATCTTTAGATAATCTATTCAAATTCTCGAACTGAACGCCGCCCATTCTGTTTATGTAAGAATTCATGGTCGTATTATCAACTCGGAGCAAAATCTGTTTATCGTAGAAATGATCTGCAAAAGATTTCAAATCAAAGAACGCTGGAGACAACTCCAACAAATTTATATGTCGAGCTTTCTCTTGCGACGACCAGTGACCGTGCGTTCTCTCGTTTGTACTTTTGCAAAAAGCTCCCTAGCCTGAGAGCAAGGTGTCTATAAATAATTCAAGATCGAACAACGAAATTCTAATTGGGTTAGGAGACACCGAACCAGTCGCCTTCCACCACTCAAGTTCATCCATAACATCTCGAGTGATAGCTATAAGACCCTCGTAATCATCATTATTCTCGCGAAGAGCGAGATATTTAGCCCCCTCGCATGCCTTGGTATAAACCATATCGTACTTTACCGCTGGACAGTACGAAACTAAAGTGCTCACAAGTTTAGCGAAATCTCTAATCTTATATTCTTGGTTTACTCTGATCTTTTTGATTTCGCTTCTGAGCCGAAGTTTCTTTTCCGTTGGTAATTCAACTGTCATCTCAACGGAATCATAGACAAAACCGAGAAATTGACCATTTTATTTCGGTGTCATCTGACTTTTCTTTTTATTAATGACAAAACCTAAAGATTCGAGAAACAAACTAGATTTCGTTACATTAATTGAGCATTGCTCAAATGAGTATCCTATTAAAAGAATGTTATCAATGTAAATCACCGAAATTAAACCAGACTGACGTAAGTAAGCTACTACGGGTTTTAAGATTTTAGTAAACACGCAAGGCGCAGTTGACAAGCCAAAAGGCAAACACGTGAACTCGTAATACTGATTATCGAAAGTAAATCTCAAATACTTCCTATGAGATACATGGATCGGAATTGTATAATAGGCGTCCTTAAGATCAAGAATTGTCAAGAAAGAATCGGGACTTAATAACTTTGAGGCCGTTCGATCATCTTCGAGTTTAAAATGAGTGGTTTCAACAAACTGATTCAGAGCCTTCAAGTTTAGAACAAACCTACTGGATCCATCCGGTTTAGGAACTAGAAAATAACTCGAGACAATTGTCCCTCACTCGACTGACATGTCTGAACTGCACCTTTAACTATTAATTCGTCAATTAATTGACTGATTTTAATTCAGATTTTGATCTGTTTAATTTTCGAGCAAAAAAGGATCTTATAACCCCTCAACCAAGACAAAACTTTTTCGTCAGTGGTTATATCTTGCCATTTACCTTGAAAGAGACCGAGTCTACCGGCTATAAGGCTTACACCAAGCTCTAATGTCTCCTCAAGTGTTCCCGATCTCGATTCCGATCGCGATCGCGTCTCTGGTAGCGAGGTTTCTGGAAAGATTGCGGCTGCTTTTTTTTTATAACAAGTGATACCTCGGCTTCTGCCCGTGCGACGCCCCTGGATAATTCCTGGCCTGAGGTTGACAGGGCGGGAATCTCGAGTTTTTTGCCTTGTTTCGAAGATTGCGATCTTTGAGCGACTTTAAGATCTCTGCAAGAGATTTCCATCGTTTTTGCATTTTTCAACACCTCTTCCAAATTGTTCTGAAACAAAAAATCTCCGCAGCCTGACGCGTTAACAGCGTCTCGAAGAGATGCGTTGATATTGGCTAATATCAAGATTCGACGAGCAAAAGACTCATCGTGCTGCAGATCCGCCAATAGCTGGATCAAATCGAACAAATATTTAACTAAAGACAGCACTTCAGGATTGTCTTTTCCCTTCACAGCAATAGACATTGCTTGCATTGCGAAACCCAAAGAAACAGTAATCTTTTCCTGTTTCTTCCGAATACGGTCATCCCTCTTCGGAACCACCTCCTGGACAACAAATTTGAACTCAGGATTTAGTTTAGGAGGATCAATGGACGTACAGTTGTTAGGAGATGGATATTTCTTCAGAACCTTTACTCTAATTTCCTCCGTTAGGCCCTCCTTAATAACATTTTCGCAGCGTACCACCAGATCTTTATGAACTGGAGGAGCGACGACTTTTTTTTCGCAGATACGCTTACCAAAAATATCTAAAATATCAGAACTTAACGCAGCTTCTGTGTTCAATATCGATGGCTCACTAAGATCTACCGGTGGCACATCATCGACAGGGATGTTCCGTAGATTTGTTAACTGATTCGTGGAATCCAGCAAAACCCGATGCATCTGACTTGCCTGCCTGTCATCTGCCGGGTTATCTCCTTGTTCACTCCTATCTGGAGGAACTGAAGAAACACACCGATCCGAACTAAAAGATCTCGCTCTGGGATATCTGGAACGGTCACGATCTGGAAATCTAGACCGACAATAATAGGTTAGTCCTAAATATTGTTTCATGTTTCTCATATTCAAAATATGAGTAACTTTCATAGCAGGTTAGAGCCTGATGAAAAAACTCGCAAATTCTTCGGAATCGAAGAAAAAAATTCATCTCACGAGAATCCATAAAATTGAGGAAAAAAGGTTTGACACTCGTAGGTTAATGCCTACGAGTAAACAAACTTGACATTTTACAGGTTAAAGCCTGATGTCAAAAAATTGCGAGATATCGAACCAATCGACGCATTCTTCTTTTTCTTTCCCCTCTTCTAGTCCATAAATGCAGAAAAAGGTTTGACACTCGTAGGTTAGTGCCTAAAAACTACCTCCGGCAGGACAATAAACTAGAACAAAAATCAGACAAACAATCTAACAATCTTACATCCGCTCGACGACAACTCGTCAGTAACCGCATCACTCGATCTATTCCTGCGACGATGGCTCCTCCTCTTCTTTTTCCTCCTCAGCTTTCTATTTTCATTTTCCAACTTCTCAAGACGTCTCTCGAGATCCTTATTTTGGTTTTCCACATCGGAAAAATCTCCTTTATGCCTTTTGTGAAACATTTACACAGATATAAAAGAGAAATTCTCTCAGTAACAACGTGGCTAATCGGCACAAAGCGAAAGAATGAGGCATGACGGGCGTGCAGACAGGGGATGCGATGCCCGTCCCTTTTTTGATTTTTAGCTTTGAAGTTTGTGGCGATATCGGCGGGAAGTGGGGGTACTACAGGTTGATCTCGAGAAAGAGGCGCGTAATACAATAATATCTCTATTTATATCTCAACTTTAACATCTAATATCTATATCTATTCTTGAAGGTACGGACAAAACATTGAAATCACGTTTTTGTCCAATTTCTTCTAGCAAACGTAGTTACAAAAATTTTTTTTTTTTAGTAGTTCTTTATTAAATGTTCCCAACTGTATTCTCACAATTACTTACATTTGTTTTATCAAGTATATTTATAGAAAGCGTGTGGATTTCGACTCTTTAGCCGATAATCACTAAAGTAGGTTGCTATTGTTAACATTAATGTAAAAAGAAAAAGATAAAAGCGAAAAGAAAAGAATAGAATAAAAAAGATAGAGAATAGAGTAAATAGGAGAGAAAGTAGAGGAAAAAGTAATTGAAGTGCAAATACACTAGTATTTATCTATTCGTTAGTTGTTTGGCGTAAGCAGATCCACTGGGTGTTTCCTTTTCAGTCTTCTAGGCAGGCTTGAATAGCAGTTGTTGGCAAGTTGTTGTTTTTGTGAGCAATTATTCTTTGCTGATGAGCTTTGGTGTATTTCCTTATTTCTTTCTCCACAGTAGTGATTTTTAGTGATTTCCTTATGTCGTCATTTCTTACATACCATGGTGCATTTATGGTACTTCTTAGGATGATTGACTGCATATTTTCTATTTTTTGATAATTGATTTATAAATTTGTAGTTTACTAAGGGTATTCAATATGGAGTTTTTGTTTATAAGCCAGTTCATAGATTTTTGATTAGCCTTTATGTGTTTGATTTTTTCTTGAACATGCACCTTCCAGTTTAACTTACTATCTAAGTGTAGACCAAGGTATTTGACTACGTTAGTTTTTTATTCAGAGTGAATGTGATGTGTGAGCATTTTGATGAGTTGATTGTAATTTTGTTGTTTACAGTCCAGGCTTCGATTTGTTTTAGATGAATTTGTAGATTTGATGTTGCAGTTTCTATATTTTTGTGTATGGATAAAATAGCAGTGTCGTCAGCGAATGTAAATAATTGTGTATGTGGAGAGGTTGGCATATTTGCCGCGTATAAGGAATATAATATGGGTCCCAGCACACTTCCCTGTGGTACGCCGGCATGAATTTCCTATAGAAAGGATATTACACTTTTGAGCCGAACATAGAAATATCTATTTGAGAGATATGAAGCGATAGTTAAAAATAGGTTATAAGGTAGCATTGCTCTTAGTTTAGTTAGAAGCCCCTCATGCCAGACTTTATCGAAAGCTTTTTCCACATCTAGGAAAGCTGCTATACAATATTTACCTTCCACAATAGAACTAATTATGCTATTAGCCATTCTGTGAATTTGTTCGATTGTATTGTGGTTTCTTCTAAACCCAAATTGGTAGTCCAGAATCAATTTTTTATCGTCATTTATTTTCATTATTCTATTGTGAATAGTTTTTTCTATCACTTTGGAGATTATCGGAAGGAGTGATATGGGTCTATAGGAGGATGGAATTTTTGAATCCTTACCAGGTTTTTGCAGTGGTATAATTTTTGCGCATTTCCAGATTTGTGGAAAATATCCCAGTCTAAGGATGGCGTTGGTCAAGATTGTTATATATCTTAGTGCTTTACCTAGCAGTTCCTTTAGCATTTTGGCTGTGATGAAATCATATCCTGGAGTTTTGTTGTTATTTAGGACCTTAATTATTGCAATAATTTATGATTTTTCAACTCTTTTAAAACTAGTGTAATTATTGTCTGTACTGAATCGAGGATCAGATGTATTTGCATTCTTGAATGTTTCCTTGTAATGTTCTGCTAGAGTCTCTGTTTGATCTTCGACAGTTATGGTCCAACTCCCATCCTGCTTTTGTATCGGTGAAATTGATAAAATTGGTCTTTTGATTCTCTTTGTAACTTTCCATAGGGAATGATTCGATTTTGCTGTATGGTCAAAATTTACTATATATTTTACAAAGTTATTGTTATTTATCGTGTTAATTTCAGTTTTTAATTTATTGGTGAGTTTGTTCAGTTGTGTTTTGTCTAGTAATTTGCCAAAGTTTTCTTATTTTCTTCCTCCTTCTAATAAGGTCTATTATGTGTAGTGGATACTTCATTGTCTTTGATTTTTTCGGTTGGTAGGTGGTTGAGTGATATGCCGCTGTCTGTAGAATGGTTGTAAATGTATTTACCGCTGCCTCTATGTCTTGTACATTTCTTAGTGGTATATTGCAATTTAGATTATTATTTATATATTCACTGTATGTTGTCCAATTTGTTGTGTTATTAGTTAATGATACTGTTTCGTCGTTTGCAATTACTTGTTCCAGTTCAAATATAGAGGGCGTGTGGTCAGATGATAATTCTAATAATTCCACTGCTTTAATATTGAAGTTGGTGTTAGTTACTGCTATGTCTAGAATGTCCGGTATTTTAGCAGTGTCTGTTGGTCAATAAGTGGGTCTTCCTGTCGAATATGTTTTTAGATGATTTTTAATTACACAGCCATATTATCAGCCAAGTTACCTTTGGGATTATTTGTTCTAGATCCCCAATATTTGTGTTTGGCGTTGAAGTCACCCAGTGTTATGAACTTCCTGATGAAACTTTTGAAAAAGTTATTGAATTCCTCTTAGGTTATCTTGTGTTTCGGAGGGCAGTACACGGCTAAGATATTTATGTCGTGATTATTTAGCGTGATATTAATTGTAGTTAATTGTATTTTTTCTGTTTGACATGAGATTATTTGCGTATGCTTAATGTTCTTTCTTACGAGAATGCCTGAGCCTCCACGATCTTTGCCACTAGGGTGTGGTGTACCATGATATACGTAGTTTGGGATTTTTATATACGATTAATCAGATTGGTGTGTTTCTGATAAAGCGATTATGTCGATGTTGTGGTACGTAAAAAATAGTTTTAATTCGGACAGTCTATTCTGTAATCCGTTGCAGTTCCACTCCATTATTTTGAATTTTAAGCTTCTTGTATCGTTATCAGTTTTGTTAATAGGTTTAACATTGTTGACATTTGTATGGCTAGTTTTTCTACTAGATTTTCTAATTTTTCAATATTACTTTTAAAATATTCCTCTTGGGTGTGTACCGATTGGTTGTTGCTTCCTTTTCTTGCGTTTGTATAGGTTCTTGCACTTGTCAGGCACTTGGTGCCTGTTTTGTGAGTAAGTTCACGTTTTCGAGGTTCGATTGATCTGGCTTAATCATTACTTTAAATGGAATGGTATATTTTTTGTGGCAATATGTCAAGGAATGTAGAATTCTGAATAACCAGAAATACGTATGTATGTATATATTTATATATTTGTGAATATACATTTGTGAATTCAAATTGTATGTCACACCTATTTGATATAATTCTAATAAATTAATAAGTGTTGTATGTATATAAATATACATAAATAAATTAGTGTTTATATATATATATACTGACGGACAAAATTAAAGGGACACTTTTTTAAAACGTCATATCTATGGGAGTTTTCAACCGATTTTGGAGAAACTTCGTGAGGAGTAGTTTTGAAGTGTCTTCTAAATGTGCGCAAAGTTGCATTGGCGAGGGTTGACAGGAAGAGGTTATGTCACCCCCGTAAAGAGGGGCACGTCGAAAAACGCCACTTCTGAAGAGGCCAGGGGTGACGGAAGGGGTTGAAAAAATGAAAAAAACCTTTGGGGCGACCCTCCACGATGCCCTCAACAAAATGCACCCCTCAAAATCCCTCTCGGGCAAACCCCCCCCTCACACCCCCCCCCCCCCCCCCCCCAAAATTCACAATTTTTGGACTTCAGTCCCGAATTTGGACTTAATGCATTCCCTGGAATCTCCTGATCCAGGAAATGCAAACGCCCACGCCGTGCGCCCCATAGGCACCCCTTGGAAGGATGGAACAGTTTGCCACTTTTCAACACCCTTCGTAAGGGAGCATTTCCACACCTCGAAGGGCGATGAAATTCACCATGTTTATTCTCGGTACGTTAAGGATCAATGTCATTTAAAGCTCTTTTCGAAAACTGCCCCTGGAGCTGAACAGGGTGGCCCAGAGTTAGGGGTGGTCCACTCACAGGTGTAGGGGTTGAAACGATGATTCGTTGCGTGGAATACATGTGATACGGTCCAAGGCATTGGAGTGACACAGTTTTGATGTCTTTTCCCCGTGTGGATAGCATTAAAATACGAAAATGACGTTTTTTTTGGAAAACCTACCCGCGAGTTTAGGCCTGTGTACCAGATGAATGAGTAACCCCACGTCAACGCCGTTCGTGAAATCGGACGCGCGAATGCTTTATTAACAGGTCCCGAAAAATTCGGATATTTTGAATCACGCATTCATTGTCAAATCGGAGCAGATTTGAAAGAGTATTAAGTGGGCCGGACGGAGCCGGCATGCAGAAGTGGAACGAGGGCCTGCAGCCGTACGTGGTCAGACCAGACCGGATTCCAATTTAACGTGGGCCAATGCAACTTTGCGCACATTTAGAAGACATTTCAAAACTACTCCTCACGAAGTTTCTCCAAAATCGGTTGAAAACTCCCATAGATATGACGTTTTAAAAAAGTGTCCCTTTAATTTTGTCCGTCAGTGTATATACATATAATTTTTCATGTAATAATATAGGAATTTTTTACGTTAAATGAAAAAATAGCGTACATTTCGTATACAGAGACATACCTACAATGCAATTTTTCTTCATTTTCAAGTTAAAAATGAATACTGTGAAAAATAAGAAGAAACATAAAAAAAGATAACGCCGTCAAATCACTATAATTATATTTTTAAAACGAGTACTTTTTATTATAGTCTATTGCTCTTAATTTCTCTCGACTTTTTGAGATACACATAAAGGTCCTCAACTTTTCAGAAACAGAATTACTCTATTTTACCCTTTTTACTATTACAATCGTAAACGTGTCATACATGGTCAACTCGTTAAGTTACACCATCATTTTTTAGATATTTTAGGTATTGCAATTAAAAAATGTTTTAGACAAAAGTTTATCAGTTCTTGATAAGCTATTACATGTTCGCATATTTTTAAATCTGGAAAAATACTTTTTATATAAAAATTTGGAGAAAACGTCATTTTAATGAATAATTATTTCTTCCAAAATAAATTACATCAAATAGGTTACATCAAATGTTCGAACTGCGATCCATCTTCTACAATACAGAGCTCCCCTTTTTATATTAGAGTTTTCGTATCCTTTTTTTTTTAATTACTTTGTTTAAGGTTACATCGACTACGTGGTTATTAGTGACCACGTTAATATCTACAATTCAAGTACAATTTATTCATTATTTCATATTTCGTTAATATATCTACTACTTTGAGAAATTCGTTTCTATTGTTGAGAATCGTCTGAATATTATTTAAAAGTTTGAATTCTACTCGATTCAATTAAATGTTTCACTGTTAACTAAATGAAAATCAACCAACGATACAGTTGAAGTAAACGTTCAGTAGGTTGAATTTACCGCGCTTATTGTCGCCATACTATCTATACTACGTGTTACTTCTTGTACAAAAAAGAGAAGAGTGTATACGGCGTGTTAAATATTAAACGGTTAATCTGTGTCAATTTGTTATAAAACCAAGCATCTGTCCTATCCCGAATTCCATTTCAACAGATACAACTCCGACCCTATCAAATAGGAGACTACAAGTGGCAATAACAAGATTGAGAATTGGCCACACAAATCTAACCCATTGTTACAAAAAACGAAATCACAGCCACAATCATGCACCTTTTGTGACGAACCTCTCACAGTTTTCGTATCTTGTACTCTTTTTTCACCTTTTCCCTTGGTTAGCCACGTGTACAACGAAGACCCCAAACGAAGCGAAAGTAAATAATATTCACATCACAAAGTACCAAAAATATCTTACGGTTTCCGTCTCCGAAGTAAGAATACCCGATTGAAAGTCATCCGTGTCGCGATCCCTGAACTCAGGATTCAGAAGGCGACACTGATACTCCAGCTACCACTTCAAGAAACGATCAACGATAGCTGATAGCTGTTCGTACCCTAACCCGATTCCCCAAGGGAAATCCCGTTTTCGTCGATCGCACGCGTACCCGTGATCCCCGTGGGGATCACCGCCTCTGACGAGAAGACGACAAGCGAATATCGGAGGCGCGCGGATAAATGTCGATTATCGCGTTTCAATTAAGGCTTTATAATCCGCGGGCGAAAACTTGTTATTAGGTAATTATTCCGGCGGCAGGAAAGACTACTTAGTCGGCACTCGTTGTGGTGCGCCAGAGTGGGTACTTAAACCTCGGTGTGGTTCGGCTGGAGGAGCCACCCGTTGTCAAAGAAACCGCTCAGAACCTCCGCAACACCTTCCCCCAAACCACCCCTCATCATTTTCTCCGTTTCCCTCTTTCGCGTTTCGCGACCATCTCATTCCGCAGCCCTCGCCCGTCTAGTTGCGGGATGGCTGCTTACCATCGACGAACTTTAAATTGGCAAAGCGCATTCGAGGGTGTTAATATTGTCCCCGAGGCCGTGTTTCGTCTTGGAAACGAAGCGGCTGTGGATTGTGACGGGCGTGGAGACAATTTCGGGAGTTCGATTTTCGATTTTCCCGAACAGAGACGCAACAATTTTTCGTCGCTTTTCAAGTAGCAACGCAAGGCAGTCTCTGGTTATAAGATAGAGTTCTTCTTTGGATGAATATAATGGAATTCTTCTCGTCGCTGTTTATAATTAGATAATCAAAAATTTGTTCTATTTTAACTGCGCATGTTCATGTGTTCGTAGATGAACTAAAAGTATTTAATTGAAATAAAAACAAGGGTTTGGAAACGGTGCTTTTCGGTTACTACTTTCAGATCGACTGTCGCTTGTTTCTCTTTAGTTATCTTTAATTTAAACATCAGGGCATGACCCGTTCATACGCATTCTCACATCCTGCAGTCCTTTCATTCACGCCACACTGTTACACTCAGCCTTCATTTATGCTCTAAAAATATGCAAATGTACAAAGCAAAATTTGCTGTGATCATAGAATAATACTGTGTATCTATATATATTACTTTATATCATTTTATGATTTACGATTTGTTGTGTTTATACTGCAGATGTTCATGTATGCGAGACCTGCAAAGAAAATTAAAAGAAAATTACATGCCTTTTAAAAAAAATGTGCAAAATGTACAAGCAATACTGTAGACAGAAAAGCAAAAAGATTGTAAGTATAATGTATATTATTGTTAGATCGATAGAATTGTTTTATTTATTGCTACACTGACGACAAATTTCATTCTGAATAAATAATTTCGACACTTCCGTTTGTTTAATCCTCCATTATTCCGCAAATACGTTTCGCATCAGTTATCGTTCCTCTTTACCATCCAACATGACGCCCACGTTCATGAAACGGTTAATGTCACCTCGATGAAGCAATTTGTGCTACGTAAATGTTCGTCATTCAGCGCCGACAGAAGTATTCTCTATTACGCTAATAGAATATCAAGAGCGCGATGTGATACACGATCCAGCAAACGAAGTAGCCGATACAATTCACGAAATTGATTGAAATGGTCATAGTGTAACGACAAAAGAGAAAATGCGCCAGCTCGCGAATAAAATGACACGCCACGCTTCGTTCAATCCTTTCCAAATGAAGCTTGAATTACTAGCGAGCATACGCGTACATCCTGAAAAGCGTAATTACATTCTATTTGCGACCTAGATTTTAATTAACCGTTTTGCCGAGCTCAAAGTCACGCTTTATCGTCTCTGCTAATATCATGTTTTCCCTGTAACTGCGAAGCAACTTCGACGGAACAGACCAACCGTTAAATGAGGTCTTTATTTATTTATCCCGTTTCTAGTTCTTTCACGACTTTTCCGTTGACCGTGTATTCCATATCGCGGCGGTGCAAAAGGATTTCAACAGTTTTCTCGGTTTTACTGTAATATTATACAAAGTAGGGCGTTTAAGACCGGTCATTCGAAAAAGAAATATATTAGGTTATCCTAAAAGTTTCTTTCGCTTTATTAATAAGTAATACATGCACAATAGTTTATGTTTTATGTTACATTACTGAATTGTGCACGATTCATCTTGCTCGATTACTTTTACAACATGAATATCTATGAAATTAGATTGTCTGTTTATATAAACACGACCACATAAAATAATTTAGTGCAACTCGAGAAAGAAACTTTCGGGACAACCTAATACATGTCAAATTGAGTAACCTCCTCCTTTTCGAAGTCGATCAATAACTCGCTTAGTTGTAACGATAGACGAAAACGTTTGAAGCAGCAGCTATTTGATTTCATTATAACACACTGCGATGACGTCTTATGCTTCTTGGTTCCAGGTGGGAGCGCTAAGAACGTTTGGAATATATATTTTTTTTAATGGAAGGATTCGTTTGATATAGAAACTTTTATCAGGAGGTTTGAAGCTTCAAACATCAGGTATTATGGTGTCTATTAAATTATAGATAGTATTATGTTGGAATAAGGAGCTGAGGTACAAGAAGTAGTGAAAACAATTAATATTCAAAGATTTGAAATTATTGTATCTATATTATAATGTATAATACTCTTCATAATTCATAAATTTTATCCTAGATTTGGAGACCATAACGATCCACTTATTAAACATCAATTATTAAAAACATTACTCTATAACTTTTTAGCTATCTCTGTGACAACACATGTATCTATTTTAGTTTCATGTACAGCTGCGGGAACTGTGCTGATTGTGAGTCTAGTTTCTTTATACTGTCCTATGAGTTTCAAAAAGTTAAGAATTACCGATGAGTGTGTATAATGATAATGATGATGCTGGCTATGTGTGATGATGACTGTGCATTTATAATAACGACGTCGATGATTATGCAAGATGACAATGACTAGCTATGATAATAACAACTATTTGAGATAATTAGACTGCGGATCTTTATGCAAAATCTTTGTAAACGTACCTACAAAAACTGAACCTAAATAAGAATTTATTTTACTCTGTAAGTATCATAATATGAACTTTACTTTCAAAATTTTTTATATTATTGCATACTGTGTCCATTCTATAGTTTCTTGCACGTTCAGATTTTCTATAAATGTATAAATATCCGCAGTCTAGTGATAATAATGACTAAGGTATGATGATGTTTACTCTATATCCTAACGATGATCACACCTATTAACAATGAATATGTAAGATGACCAGCTGCGATGACATTGATTGCGTCTACTGTGATCTTTTTTTTTATATATATTATTTATTTATAATGGTCGCATGAACAGCAAAGTCATTAGCGACCACGGTATAACACATAGTTACAAATTAATTACAAATTTATCGCACATATACAATAGTTAAACTTTGTTATATAATTCCACACTTTTTAAAAATGAAAGAGTCGCAGTGATACTTTTAAGACTGTTATGGCAGTCACCGAGATCTGTCAGAAGTTTGAAAACTAGTCGTTCATATTGGAACATTGGGCAGTCAAGTAATACATGTTCAATAGATAATTTAACATTGTAGGAATTACAGATCGTAGGTGGATTTTTAGTAATTTTGTAGACATGGATCATATTTGTGTGTCCGATTCTAAGTCGCGTAATAACAACCTGGTCCTTCCTGCCGGTAATATCAGGGTATTTGTTATTAAAGACATCTTTTCTTATTTTAAATAATTTGAGTCCTACTGTGATCTTATAAATGTTAAGATCCACCGATCTATCCTGTCGTCTTTCTAACGTCGCTTCAACGATAATTTCCCAATATTTCGGTTGTTTAGCTGTCCGCTTCGCGCAGCGCCCCGCCAAGGGCCGCGGCTCTAATTTATTTTCAATTATTCGCGGCATGACGTGCCGTGGTTTCATAAGATTACCGGAACAATGGATCGCGGTAGGGTTTTCCGAGAGCGACAATACTCCGGCGCTTGTTTCCAATCCTCGATAATTCCTGATTACGGACGACAGCAGCAGGGTGCCGGCTGGGTAGCTTGGCTGGCTGGCTCCGCGATTTAAAAGTAATTATGGCCGCCTTATTTATGTCGCCTCGGTATCGGCTTCGGGTCGCACTATTTCATGGGGATTTAGGGCGAGCAATTAACAGATAAAATCTCCCGTTATTTTTCTACCTCCAAGCACCGGAGTCTCACTTTCTGGGGATGTTCAGTAGTATACGGCGTAACGTCGGTAACAATTTATACAACGTTAAACAGCCCTGCTTAAGCCTTTTTTTTTTTTTTTGTTGTCCTCATTCTCGCCTCCCTTTTAGAACGCGCGCGTCTTCCTCGAGATCCTTCTTGATTTATCTGCGATTTTAATTCCCTTTAGTATTCCTCTAGAAACGAGCACGACTACGCTTTTCGCCCCCGAGATTTTCTCGTTCTTGTTTGCAGTAGTGCGAGATAGAGGATGTTTTCTGAGCTGTTATCCAATATTTGTGGTAATTAAAAATCTGCCCTTCGCGCGGGTCTCCTTGACTCCTTCTTCTAGATTTTCTGTATTCATCGTTGTTGTGTATTTATACTAGTCACGGTATACTAGTCAGTATTGGGGAATTTTTATAGGTATATTGGTAAAAATTGAAAGATGACGTTTTTATCTTTTAGAAGTGCTTGTCGGATATTTTAGTATATACCTTTATTTATGTATATTTATTCTTTGGAGAATTATACAATAATATTTACAATATTAAGACAGAGTTAAGACAAAATTAAGTAAATGAAATTAGTGTAATTTATCTAAATGTAGATTATTGTAGATTATGTCTTGGTGGTTTTATGTGAAATTATTGTTGTCGTGGTAAATGTAACTTGCTAATTACAACAATATCAATCGCTAATTTCTAAATTAATATAATTAGATACAATATATATCATATATCAAATACAAAGTTTAATATTATTAAATGTAAGTATAATTCTCATCTACATATCCGAATATTAAAGTTTTAAGAATATTAAATTCAGGCAACAAGCTGAACTTTTAGCACTCAGCCCTAACGCTCTTAACTATTTTTCATAATCTAGAAACGTTGCATTCAATCTTAACCATTTTAAAATACCGTGTAACCACATAACTCCCCTGATGAAACTATTTTCAAACAAATTTCAATCATTTAACGCTTTGTTGCTTTAGAATCTCATAAATTTCATCGTTCTTTGAACAGTTGAAGCATCAGATTTTCATCTATCTCGAAGCATGACAGAGTCCCAATTATACTGTGTGTCTCGTTCTCGATGGTAGTATATTGTAGTCATGCTTGTCATGCCTAGCTTCACAACGTTCAACGCATAGTGTTTCCCTTCTCCAAAAAAACCCGTGCTCTGCCAACTTCACACTCTCATTAGCCTCTCCAACTTCATATTGTTTCGTTGTGCCAAAGCGTCTAAACGTTCTTTTTTCGCTTAACTATATTCTTGTAGTTTATATTTAATTCTACATTATTCATCGAGGGAGATGGCAGGACACAAGAAGGGAAAACGATCACGATCTCGATCGCACGAAGGGCATCAATCGAAACATCAAAAAGTTGAAAAATTCGATCAGTTACAAAAACAAATCAATAATCTAACAAAGGATGTCGAGAATGTAGCGCATTTTCAGACCAAGATGGCTCCAACAACACCTCTTGTAGAAGAAAATGCTTCTTGTAATGAATCATGTGGTAAGCGAAGTAAATAAATAAATTTAAAAAAGAAGAAGAAGAAACCTCAACTTTCCATACGAAAATTGAGGGACAAGGCCCACACGGCCGCGTCAGCCTATACGGCGATGAAATTGCACGCAAAAATGCGCAGCCCGTACGGCAATTTCTTTAATCTATACGACTTCAAAGGTTCGATTTCATTATGACAAGTCCAATACGGACAAAGATATTGTTATGGATCGGGATAAGTATATATGAGGTTAAAGACCACGCGACTCTTGTCGTGTATCAATTGTTATTTCGCACATCGCGCCACACGCGTAGTATCTTTTAGTCGGTAACTTCGAGTTCTACGGATATCATAGTATGGACAATACGTGTTACCGTTCTAATGGCGACAGAATTTCTTATTTTAATTTTTTTCTCTCTAGATCATGAGGATTTAGAGAGCATTTCTGAAGGTGTAAGCAATCAAAATGAAATTATTGGGCAAAACACTTCAGATGATAACGTACTAAAAGTACTTGGAATGGATCCCACGGATAGTAAGTTTAAACCAGTCAAATATCATCCACAGCTAAAAAATACGTGGCTGAAGTGGGAAAAGGAGGGCCTTCCAGAAAAGAACAAGAAGGAAATTCTGGAGACTTATGACAGAAGGAACGACTTTAATGTTGAAGTTCTCAAGTTAAATTTGAAAATAGAAACTTTACTCAAAGAAATCCCCAAAAAGAGGGATGAACATTTTGTAAAGACACAGAACTGTGTAGGTACGGTAATAGCTGCTCTGGGTGCTGCAGTGTCCTTGTTGATTGATCCTTCAGAAGAAGGATTAGACAAGGAAGTTTTTACGAATTATATCAGCCATGCAGGCCAGATCCTAGTGGACGTATTTCATCAACTATCAGTAGCTAGAAAATCATATATGACGCCACACCTAACGAAAAGCATTAAGCCAGTGGTAGAAACAATGATTTCCGATGAGTGGCTTTATGGGAGTAATCTGAAGGATGCAATAAAAGATGCGAAAGAAATAAAAAGGGCTTGTGCAGATATACAAGAAAAAATGCCACAAAAACATAATCAAAAATTCCAAGAACAGGGAAACGCCAGATACCCACCTGCGGGGTACCGTTAGGTGGGTCCATATCAAAAACGACGATATGTGAAATTCAGAGGAAGAGCATCCAGAACCGCACAGAATGCAGCTCAAACGTCGTCGAAGAAATTTCAGACGATGAGCCCCGATCACTGTCAAGGAGATAAGCCAGGTACATAAACCGGCGGGGCGCCTAGGTCAATTTTTAGAAAGGTGGAAACATATCACTTCTGACAAGTATATTTTAAGTTACATAAAGGAATACAAAATTCCTTTTAATGAATTACCATTTCAAAACATTGCTCCTGCGGAGAGAATATGGCCTATTAGAGAAACAGAAAAAATTCAAATAGAAATTAATAAACTTGAAGAAGGGTGCTATTGAAGAATGTACAGATTGTCAGGGGCAATTTATATCTTCTTATTTTCTTGTACCAAAGCCTGATGGTTCAAATCGGTTCATTTTTAATCTGAAGGAATTGAACAAATTCTTAGATCCTCCACATTTTAAATTAGAGGATATTCGATCTGCCATAAATTTATTATCACAAAAAGACTTTATGGTCTCTATAGATGTTACAGATGCATGTTTTTTGGTTCCGATACATGATAGTCACAAAAAGTTTCTGAGATTTAAGATTCAAGGAAAATTGTATCAATTTTTATGCTTACCTTTTGGATTATGTACTAGCCCTTACGTATTTACAAAAATAATGAAACCAGTCATACACAAATTAAGGTTGCAAGGAATGCTGCTGGTATTATATTTAGATGATTTCTTATTTATTCATAAATCAAAAACTGCTTGTGAGAAAAATATGGCAAAGGCCATTCAATTTCTAGAGTATTTAGGCTTCATCATAAATTATAAAAACAGTTCACTCTTAGCACGACAACAGTGTAAATATTTAGGTTTTATTATTGATTCAAATAGTTTTTTTCTAAACTTGACATATAAAAAGAAACATCAAATATTGCAACTTGTAAGTGAATTTAAGGTAGGACGAATGTATAAAATCAGAAAATTTGCAGAGTTTTTGGGAGTTTTAACTTCAACGTGTCCAGCTGTAGCTTATGGTTTCATTCATTGTAAACGCCTGGAAAGGTAGAAATTTCTAGCTTTGAAATTTAACGGTGGCAATTATGAGGAAAACATCTTAATATCTGAAGGTATGTCAGAAGATCTTAATAGGTGGCAAATAAATACTGTCATTGGATCAAATCCAATTAGAACACAAGTTTATTCAATGGAAATATTTTCCGATTCTTCATTGTCAGGTTGGGGCTGTTATTGTAACGGTTCAAAAACGTATGGGTTTTGGAATAAGAAAGAAGGAAAAAATCACATTAATTATCTTGAGCTGTTAGCAGCTTTTTTTGCAATAAAATATTCTGCTTCAAAATTATCGCAATGTGAAATCTTACTTTGTTTGGATAATACAACGGCGATTTCATACATTAATAAAGCGGGTGGCGTACGATTTCCAAAATTGAGTGAATTGTCAAAAAAAATTTGGGAGTGGTGCGAAGAGAGGAAAATTTGGTTGATTGCATCCTACATTCCATCTGCTGAGAATACAGAAGATGACAATGCGTCGCGTCAAATTAATAGAGATGCTGAATGGGAATTATCTCATCATGCATTTACAAGCATACAAAACCAATTTGGTTCTGTTTCAGTGGATTTATTTGCATCCAGGATAAATAAAAAATGTAAAAAATTCTTTTCTAGATTTCCAGATCCAGAAGCTTCGGCTATAGATGCCTTTACCATGTCATGGAAAAATGAATACTTTTATGCCTTTCCTCCTTTCGCACTCATTTCGCACGCCAAGAAAAATTATTAACGATAAGGCATTTGGCATTGTTGTAATACCATTAGGGCCCACACAACCTTGGTACCCCCTGTACACTTCACTACTCGTGGAACCGCCTATAATATTAGAACCTGATCGTAACTTATTGACATCTCCTTACAGAGACATGAACCATCCACTAGCATTCCACCTTTCACTAATGGCAGGCAAGTTATCTGGTCAGGGTATCTCAAACAAGGATTAACCGAGGAAGTTGCGGATGTTATGGATAATTTTATTACTAATTCAACGTTAAAATAATACGAGTGTCATCTAAGAAGCTGGTGGGAGTTCTCTCATTTAGAGAATCTTGATATCTATAATGCAAAAACTATGGATAATATTAAATTTTTAAACAAACGTTACAAAAACGGTGCAAATTATAGTACGCTAAACACCGCTCGTTCCGCAATTTCTTTAATTTCACTTTATGATATTAATAAAGATAGTCTAATATCTCGTTTCTTAGAAGGTGTGTTCAAACAAAGACCACCAAAACCGAGATACGCAACAATTTGGGAGATCACTCCAGTTCTCAATTATATTGAAAATCTGCATCCATTAAAAGATTTAAAATTGGAGGATGTTGCAGAAAAAGTTATCACCTTATTAGCGCTAACAACAGTTCAGAGGCTGCAAACCCTGGCACTGATAAATATAGATAACATAAAGAAATCTGATACAGGGATAAATATTAAAATCACGGATCACATAAAAACATCAAAACCAGGAGTTTTTCAACCAGAATTAATATTGCCATTTTTTAAAGGGAAGCCAGGTTTGTGTGCAGTCACTGCAGTTTTAGATTATCTAGATTGTACTAAAGATTTGAGAAATAGTGTCAAAAGATTGTTTATTGCCACTGTGAAGCCTTTTGGTGCAGTGTCGTCACAAACTATTGGTCAAAACATTGCTAGGCAAAACTGGTGTGAATACAGAACTTTTTACAGCATATAGTACTCGACATGCAGCAGTTTCTAAAGCTCATAAACGAGGAATAGACATCTCAATTATAAGACTTAGTGCTGGGTAGTCACCCAATTTACAAATATTTTATAAGTTTTATAATAAGCCCATTGAAAATTTCAATGACCAATTTGCTCGAACCATCCTACAGTAATTTTAATGAATTTGTAAACGTTAAAAATAAAAATAAGTAGGTAAACAGGAGAATTATCACTCCATCTCTAAAAAATATACAATCTACTATCATCGAGAACGAGACACACAGTATAATTGTATCAAAATTATATGAAATGACTCGTTCGAAGATGATAGTCTCCCTCCCTTACTTAACCCCTAAATCAGTTCCCGCTATCATCTTCAATAAAAGTCGTGATAATTCAAAGGACAGTACACAAAACAATATGAAGTTGGACAGGCTAATGAGAGTGTGAAGTTGGCAGAGCACGGGTTTTTTTGGAGAAGGGAACCACTATGCGTTGAACGTTGTGAAGCTAGGCATGACAAGCATGACTACAATATACTATCATCTTCGAACGAGACACTTCATACAATCATATCATAATAGTCGTTGATATAACGTTCTTCCTAACTCTACAAGAATACCGTTTCCTTCTTTCGTCTAGTGTGATGCACCAATTCACACAACGCTAAGCAGCCTCGTGTCGAATTGCTCTCTTTTGTTTAGTGTTCCTTTTGTAATGAATATTTGCGAGAATAAATCCAGACATTTCCAGTTTAATGCTCACATCCATTGTGTATCTTCATTGTGTATCTTCTTCGTGTAATCTTTTGGTCGAGGAACATTAAAATTTGGGTAAGTTCCTTAGACAGAAAATGGCAAGGAAACAGACATGCGGTTCGTTGTGGCTCGAGTATCATCTTGGCACCACTCGTTGAATTGTAACTGCGGAAGCAGCTTCAGCAACTTCTCGAGGATCATAATGTAATAAGTAGAAAACAAACATCTCCGAAAATGTTTCTTCTTATCCCTAGCTGTTGTTGGTCACTGTCTGAGAATTGAAAAGACTGTTACCATTATTTATAGAGCTTACATATGTAATATGTACATTGATTTGAAATGAGACTTTTTTCTTTTTTTTTTCATATACGTATTTTATTTCACTAAAGTGAAACAAAGCTGAAATTATTAATTTTTAATTTACTGTCACTTTCTTAATCTTGGTTGTCAGCATTATTTCATCGATCATGTGTAATTTTTTATTTCAAATGAGATTTCCGAAATGAGAATTTTATTTTGTAGTAAACAAAAAGCTGAAACTCTTAATGTTGAATTTATTCTTACTTTCTAAATCGTGGTTGTTAGGATTTTTTCCTCGAATCCAAATATGGTTTTGTCACTATGGAATCATTACATTTCATGATTAAAGTAGAGATATTACAGAAAAAGTACGAGTTTTTAATATAGTATGTGGAAACCGTCCATATTAGACATTCTACTAAAAGTTTCCAGATATTAGTGATGTGGTCCTGGAAGGTGGTAATCTTCTTAAAAAGTATATTAAAATCTTCAATCTTTTCTTATTAAAATCACTATTTTTTAAACAAATTTATGTTGTATGAATTCGATTTTTTTTATTTGTGATTATTAAAATTTTCACATTTTCAATTTAGATTGTCGAAAGTTGTTAAAATCCTATTTCCCCAATTTTTATTTTCATAATCTCCACAAGCCTCAATTTAAATTGTTGAAGTCTTTATATCCTTACTTCTTGTATTTTTAAGTTTAGATTTCCAAATTTTTATTATTGAAATTTCTACTTTCCAATTTATATTATTAATATTTATATTTTCCCGATTCAGATGACTACACTCTCCATTTTCCCAATTGTTTATTTGTTAATTCTAAATTTCCCCAATTCTTACTGTTAAAATCTCCAATTCCCCTAGATAAATGACACAAGAATATTTGATATCAGAAGCTATCCATACGTATAAATTGTAGTAAAGATCAGCTCGTTTGTATTCCACGTATACAATTCACAATGCAGTGAATGCGTTACAGTTCAGTGTACGAACCGGTCAAGATATTATAGCGGGATATAAAAGTATTTCGCTCGGTGGTTTATCGAGCAAATCGCCTTGTCGCGCCGAAGAAGGTAAATCGAACACTTTATAGACGGTCGTCATACGTGGTACTTCCTGTTTTGCCGGGGTGAATCCTTAAGACAAATCGTTGGCATTCCGTATCCGGGGTTATGATTTCACGACTGCAACTGGACGTCGTTGCTGGAACGACCTGGCATAAATTTTTTTCGGACGCAGGAAATAGTTTTCAATGGAGACGGTGTGGTCGAGGATGTTGTGTCCAAACGATGATCTATAAACCACTCCGATATACGGTGACACGAATCTAACTTTACTTTATTTCAAAACAAAAAGTTTCGACAAAATTATTTGTTCTATTATTTTTTTAAAATTGTAATTTCTACAACAAATGAACGATTTAGTGTATATTTTCAGTGCATCTTTTTGTGAATTATTTATAGTTATTCGCAGATACATTTTTTTTTCACTGTAACGAATATTAGTATTTTTTTTTAAATTTCAATGACTCTCTTTAAAACGTTAACTTGATGTGATTTTTCTAATCGTTTTCAGTTATTCAATTGATATTATGTATTATGATAATTATTACGTAATCACCACTATCATTACTTAGAAGAGAGAGTGAATGACATTCACAACATGAACAAAAGAAGTGATAAAAAATAATATGTAGAATATCGTAGAAGAATAATTACCGATATGTACCTAGAAATGTGAAATATGGACATTGATAAATACGATGTAATTTTACTTTTATCGTGTATCTATGTTATACACCAATAAATTGATATTCTTTTGTATTTACATACGACTTTGATGAACCAACTTTTTCTAACTTTGAGTGTAACCCTTTTCTGTTTTAGGTAAGGCACTGAAGCTAATTTTGGCGCAGGGTGATATATGGTTACTAAAATTAGGAGGTGGTGAGTCTTTTTATGTTAAATTGTGTTTTTAACTGTGCGCGCGCGTGTGTGTGTGTGTGTGAGCGACAGATAGATAGAAAAACACATATACAGTTAATATTTGTAGAAATATCCTTGTCTCGCGTTTAAAAATTTCAAAGGCAAGCTTACTAGAAGTGGGATGATCTGATAAGCTTTCTAAATTGTACTTATTTTGCTATATAATTTAGAGGCTTTAAGAATTTATTTTTTGATGTCATCTTTTACGTTCAATTGTAATGTTTACTTTCATTTTAATTAAATAAACCGGATGCATTCCGTACCATTTGCGTATTTATAAATCAGGATCCTAAAGCTCCTTCTGGATTACCCTTTACATTTTTCCTGTAATTTAATTTAGATTAAATTTGTATCTTCAAAAGGCTTAGCTACATTTGCGCAATAATCTGAATATTCAATATGATGAACATGCAAGTATGATAAAATATTCGATGCAAATAATTTTCTTTTACTAAATATTACTATTTTGAAAGTAAAATGGTCAATGCGTATTCAAAGAATGAGTTTTAACCTCATTATTTTTAGTGGAACAAGGTATTAAATAACTTTTGCAAAAATTATCGGGAATTATGTAAAAGCTAAACGGTTGATCAAGGGAACGAATCGACTTAAAAATGAAATCATCGTCGAATATGCAAATTTGTGTCACTGCACCGTGGATAGGGTCAACAAACATTTGTTGATTATGCATGCGCGCGGCGCGCAGCAATAATTGTGAGTGGGAATTAATAATTAATTCACCGAACAGCAGCACAATAATATGACATGCGGCTGGATTTGTCGTGCGATTGAAATGTTATCCCGTTAACGAGCGCGATTTACGATTAAATATTATAATAGATTCGTGTCGTCCATTCCTATTGGGTTGTTTTTAATAATTGATTCGGCGATTGGACTGCAAGTAAACATCTGTAAAGCAGGTGGTTTATAAATTGCTTCAAACTTGTTGGTAGACGTACTCGCGCAAATACAAATTTATGCGCATTTATTGCTTTACTTTTAGTTAACTGTTAATTTATTGCAATGAAGTTTCAAATACTTTTAATGTTTCTTCAATATTTCATAAGGTATTTCAAATTTCTTCTAAACTCAAGGAATAAATGCAATCATTTAATGAAATTTGTGTTATATAGAATTATTAGAGTATTATAGTATACAATATACAATATATATATGTATATATATACGTATTATATAGTATAATTAATTGTCGGATTATTTTTGCAGAGAAAATATATAATTATTTTTATTAGTAAATATATAATTGAGCACTAACGAGAAATAAGTGAAAGGCATTATATACAAATAATACATTAAGCAAAATTATATCAACATTATTATAGTCTTAATATTAATAAAAACATAATATACATATGTATGTAAAATGTTCAGTAAAAAACCGAATTCTTGATCAAATATTTTTATATTATCACAGTCACATAACATTTTTTATTATAAAAAGGAAACTTAACAAATGACACTAGTGAGAGTTTATAAAATTCTTTGAAAGCAAACAATCATATTTTTAATGTTAAAAGATTTCTTTAAAGTTTATCAACTTTTGCAACGCACATTTTTGATATTAAATAAAAAAATGTATCAAATCGAATGCACCATTAACCGTAAAAATATTTATTCAACTTCAAAAAGTAACATTGGGTGATTAGAAAATTATCTGCTTCTTTGAACGATAATATTTTTATAAGAACAGAAATAACTCAGTGGTAGATAATATTTGTTAAAATAATTTTGTTCATTTTACATTTCTAAAGAAATAGTGATGTCCTTTCTTAATACATAACAAAACTGACCGGAAATAAATAAACACGCGAATGCCACTGTTTAACGTAAACCTGGATGATGAATTTTAATATACGAAGAAAATTTACACAAATTCACAAATGATAGGAGAAAGCAGCGTTCGAAAAAGACTACAAACTTTCTGCGCTCTCTTTATATACCATCAGTCGTTTTTTATACAAATTTAAATAAAAACATCCCTGGAAACCGTGCGCCCGATACATATCCTTGATAACCCCTGAGCAGAACGAGTCGCGAGAAAAAAGTGTACTTGAAGGAAACGATAAGCACGTAAATATTGACGTTCCTGGAATGGCAAACTACGTAACAGCCTCCTCGTTCGAACGTGACCTCAAGAGTGCTTTTAATTCTGTGTACAGCCAGGTAGAAAATCGCTGTTTACATCGGGACAGTATCTGGGGGAAGCATTTGTTCCATAATTGAGACCCGAGGGTAGGAAATTTCGAATTCTGAAACTGCGTATACATAGCGGCTGCAGAATTGCGGAGGAGTTATAACTCGAAACGATTTTTAGAAATGAAGATATTAGGTGAACTGGAATGTAATGTCGTTTCTTTTACATTAAATTCAAACAAATTTTTTATAAATTTCTATTTTTAATTATTACTTATATAATCGCTCCCGTTATCCTGTTAGCCTTTTGCCATCTAGTGTGCACATGTCAATGCTAGATCGATAAAAAACAATAAGCAAAAACGATATTATTTTCCGGTTCACCTAATATACAGATAGCGTTTTTATACACTGGGAGAATTTGTACATCTAATATTTGGATACGTATCACGTCGTACATTCTTTAACTCTTTGAAGTTAGGTTAGTTAAAAACTATCCCACGTTTTATTTAGCTTCACTATTTTGTTTAAAGTTTTTCATTCATATGGTAATACTATGAAATAGTGCTAAAAGTACAATAAGTGGAATTAGAAATGTATGCAAGTCAAAACGCGTTAGCAAGTTGTTGACATTGTTCTTTTGTGCAGCATGAATTTTATTTTTCTTTTATAATCGTGTGCCTCAAAGAGTTAAATATTAAACATTGTGTAACGTATTGCCAAATTTGCTTTTTATTTGGTATAGAAATTAATTCTGTGTCTTCCTATTCGATTATTCATAACTCTAATTTAAATAGATACATATACTTTTTATTTTGGTTCATTAAGGTATCAATATTGTAAGTCCTTAATCTAATCTCTATTACAATAAGTCTGTATATTTAATTCTTCTACAATTACTGGAATTATCAATCATACTTATAATCTGTTGGAATAATAATAAGTAAAATTGCATGGCTACCAAACTTCGTTTATACATAAGTTGCAATAGTCGTCAGGTTAAGATTTAGGTTATGCAATTTATAACTTAGAATGTTGGTATATTAACATAACGAAATCTCAATGAAATATTTCTGTTCAAATTTTAGTTATAAATGATTGAATATAGAGATATGGAATTAATTTCTACTGGAACTAAAAAGATTTGAGATCTTTCAAACTTTAATGAGATTATATTTAATTTCAATATTTGTGATTTTTCTTAGGTATATTTACGTTATGTTTTTTGAAACACATAGCCCTTTACCTTGAAAATTGTACTATTAAAAAAAGATCTAGTTAATGATAACATTATTTACAATTTAACGATATGTATTTAACCCTTAAATATTTCGATTTAAAAAGAAAATTCTTTACACCACTTTCAAAATGAAGGACTCGTATATCAACATTAATATCACAAAAGTAAAAAAATATTCTACTATCTGAAAATTCCTTTATCCGAACACCCATGTCCTAATCCGAATAATCGTGGTTCTACTGTGTTTAAATATATTTGCTAAGGTTATTTACTTATCAAATTCTTCAATAAAAATTGCAGAGCGAATTGTCACGATTGCTCACTTTAAGAAAATGCATGTAAAACCGATTTTTACACCTGAATTGACCAAAGTGCACCCTCAAGGTGGGTCACAGCATACTTAATGGTGATCTCGGAGTTTTTGCGACATAGCGTTTTTTTGTTATACAACTCGTGTGACGTGGATACGAGCAAAAGCATGTAACAGAAATCGAGGAAACGTGGACGGTGTTCGACGTCTTGACGTTTCACCTGAAATGCTTTTCTTTCCCTCGTTTACAAATAGATGTCAATGCCAGAGTCTGCGGGTTCCTTTTTCCTTTGTCCCCGAGAATCATGGTAATTGCAACCGAAATGACCGGGCTACTCGCAGTCTCGTCGGTGAAATCGACGCCCATCACGGTGGTTAGGCATCCGGCCAACCAGAGTTCAACGAACTGGTCCAACCCGTTCTACGGATCCTCGTTTTCGTTCTGAATCTGTGGGATCATCCTGCCAGCATCGTTTCCCTCTCACGAATTGTGTGATTCCCTATCCGCCGTGCCGTTCAATCGATCTTGCTTGTACAACATACTTTCGTTTCAATGTTTTATTTATTTTTTTTACTTATTTAATGACTTATTCGCCATAGTAAAAAAGAAAAGATACAGGTACAGGAAGCATTGTAGCTTGTAGAAGTAAGATGAAAGTGGTGTTGAATGAAAGGAATGAAGCTACCTAGGTTAATTTAATCCTTAATTTATAACTAGAAAATATGTTGAAGTGGGTAAAGGAAGATTATATGGTGCTTGGTGGACACGAAGGGAGATGATGCCTTGGATAAACTGAATTCTTATATTAATCCTTGGATCGTCATATTGTACAGTGGGTGTAAAATGTATTCGTAAAAAACTTTTGTGTGAAATTGTAGTTTCTTAACTTCTTTTTTTATAATCAATGATATTTTATATATTCTCGGAAGTCTCTAAGATAGATATAATCCAAAGAACATTTACTAGTTGATATAATTTGTGAAATTAACCAAAAAATGGGAAAAGTGGGTAAAAGTATAGAAGCAATAAGTATTTGTACGATTCTTATGACGAACCATTTACAGTAGAGTTTGTAACGTAAACGCATTAGTTTATTCCTCCATATGAATTGCTCCATATGAGTTTTCGAGAAACAATTAAAATTTTTTAAATTTTACCACTTTTAATTTTTTTCGTTTTTTTCCCCGAAAAACTTCGATTTATTCATTATTTAGTGTCGCAAGTCCCATAGTGAATCGAATTTTTCCTGTATTCTTTTTTAAATTGAAAATAAATTTTTTTTTCATTTTCTCGCAATTTAACTTCGTGTAAAGTTGATGAAAACATCTGGAAAAAATCACAAAAAGGTATTTAGTAGGGTATTATAACGTATAAAAATTTCATCCAAATCAAAAATAGTCTGGTTCAACTAACATACTACATGATTACATACTAAGTAATCATTAATTATATTAATAAGCTAAAACTGTAAAATCACTACTGATATTTTAAGTCAATCCAATCTATTACTCCTAATATTTCCGTTAGAGATATCGAGATAATTTTAATCGTAAAATGTAACAGCACCGAAAAATTGAAAAACTATGTCAATACTCGTGACAAATGTAAATTTCCAATTTGACAATATATTTCATATTGTTTGGTCTTATAGTATACAGTCTGTAGTACAGACCAATCAATCGGGTTACTGCAGAGGTTTACTGCTTTCACCGTAACTACTTGAAACTTCTTTCATTGTGCAGAACCTTGCTACGCGAATGCATGATTGTTCAAAATTTCCTAATGTATAACAGAACGGCTGCGTTTATTGGAGGACCTTCCAGTTAGGCACTAAGTGATGAAACGTTTTTATACCGATGGATATTCCGTAGCATTTCCAATTAAAAGTTTTAAACGGCCCTCGTACATGGTTCAGTCGCATTCTTTCTCGTTTTACGGAAAATCCGCTTCGTTATGCGCGTAAAAAAACATCCAAGAATTTGATAAATGTTTATTTAAATAATATGTCATCTTACTTGGTTAGATGTTATTTTGAATTAGTTATGCAGAAGTTTATTCGATAAGGATATTATTTTACAGTCTCTCACAGTCTCTTACAGTGATAATACTTGACTAACCATCAACACAAGCAAAATTGGTCGACTGTTTTGATATGTACGTACAATATACATAATCAATCATAATTTGAACTGCAATTTCAAAATTTCGTATGCATTTCACAAAATACAATGATTGAATTTCCGAATTATTTAGTATTTGATAGAGTTAAATAGAATAGATTGAATATTCATATGCATCCAACATACTTCATAAAAATTAAAACATTTTTAACAGTGTGTGAATAAATAAAATTAGCAATGAGATTAGTATTTGACTTAACATAAGTATGGACTTTCTATTCGAACCATTTTTTTTTTGTCAAAAATATATAGTAAAATAAGATTATTTTGAAAACAATTAGTTGTGGATCTTGTGTAGACTTTTGTTCGTTTTTTGTTAGTTCCATTAGCGAGTTAAGACTTATTCTATTGCTCTGATACACTCTGTGTACTTGATCCTCTTTGTATTTTCGAACGCCTTTTCTTAACTCGTTGCCCTCATGCTTGGTTTTTTAAAAAAAATTCAAGCAGCAGCAACTCCCCCGTCTTCATTAATCACCTGGTCTTAATAAAACATCGTAAGTTCAAAAGCTGAGTTCGTAGGTATTAGTCAAAGTCTGCTCGATAATTTATCAAGATCAAGAAAAACTTCAGATTTATACTAGAAATTGGTTAATTGGTATTCGTGAAAATCTATGGTAAGATTATTATGAAATGTTCAACCTGACTTGATCTTGTATCAAGACATAACGATATAGTTTCAATTTAATTGATGATATGTAGTGTTGAACTTTGTATATATACTTTGTATGTTTTATTAGGCGTTATTCATTCTTTAGAAATTAAAACATTTTATTATTTTAGCTCTTTTTTGCAATTTTTAATAATTCAATTTAATAACAAAGCTTGCGAGTGTAGAAATTAAGAACTAACCTCATTGATCTGATGGCCAATTCTTTTTCTTGTATTTTAAACAATTACTGAGACCAATCCTAGAATCTTTTAGTGAATTTCATATATTTTTCTATTTCCAGGTGATTTTTTTTCTCTTTGATGTTATTTTTTTCCATTACTTCCTGACAATTTTCTTTGATTGGAATAAAAGAAGTTTGAACTGATATTGCCTCGTAATGTCTAATCATCTTATAATGACTTTGCCATTTTTTATCATTAGAAAATGTAATTATAAAAATTTGTTTACAATTTTTGCAGTTACTGTCATGTTATAGTATTTAAAATAAATAATTATTATGTCTAAATAGGTATCACTAAACAATTTAAAGTATAACTTGTACCTACTTGCATGTACCTGTATGTATAATTACGTATAATCCAATAATGATGGTACTCGTATGGAAACAAAAACAAAAAGTAATAATAATGGTTGATTTTGTAGCTATTACTATTATTGTAATTCGATATTTTTGTAATTTTAACATAATTTGTTAAGTAATTGTTTATTTGTTAAATTTGTGAAGTAATGCGGTTAACGCATAAATAAATAAATAAAGATACAGAAAGCGCGTTCTGAGAATACCACGTTATGGAAAAGTTTACTGTATTAACCGTTTCAAATAATATTTCATTCATCTCTGTTCAATTCCCTCAACTAGTCGCGAATTCTCCAAAATTGCGAAAGTAAGGAAAAAGCGACGGCTCTCCGGCCGATACAATAAACCTCATTTTCCTTTCATAAAGCTCATCGCGCGTGTTTCCCACCGCAGGATCGAGCGGCAAATCATTTTTCATTCTTGGCAATGGAACAACCCTGGCGCAAAAACGCGTTACAGAGTAACCGCGTTAGAACGCATTTCTTTGTCATCGCGGCAGCTCGTGTTGCGAAAGTATAACGGCATTTGTTAGGGCGGCACCTGTCAAACGTGTTTTTCCTTTGCGGATCCCAAGCTCGTCCATTTTAATCGTTTTCCAATTTTCTGCGTCGACTCGAGCCCGTCCCGAATGCACCACGCAATCAGCGTGAAAGTGCACGCGCAGCCGCCAATTAACATTACAGCCGTCGAATTATTAACCCTTTGCGCTACCACGGCGACGTAGATATACAGTCTGGACCAAGTAAGTGTGACAAAAGTCATAACTTATAAGTGCATTTAGAGAAAAATATCAAAAGGGAAAGATGAATAATTCAAAGTAATATTTATAGGACTATATTTGTTTTTATAAGCGCAATAGTGCATGTGCAATCGATAGTTGCATTACTCTTTTTTAAATGAAAATGCATATTTTTTTTAATAGATGGAATATTTTTGGTAATCTACGTAAAAAACTATTGAGGTAAAGTGGTTAAAAAATTATGAATTCATGAGATGTTTTAAATAATTGTCTTTAATGAAGAAGATGCCCAAAATCTTATCCATTAGATTTTACATATTTTATACTACAATTTTTAATTGTTTTTATTAATATTCATTTATCTTTTTCCTTTCACAATTTGTTTCTAAAGGTACTGGTCACAGAGTTATGAATTGTTACACTTATTTGGCTCACACTGTATATTGGATGTGTCCTTAAAAAATAAGCATAGCTAATCTTGAGTTAATACGATATACAAGAAGAAAAGTAGAGTCAAAAATTGAAACATGAGCTGATTTCATTTGGTCAAAATGATAGGACATTACAATATTTGGGAGATGAGAAACAAAATTGAACGGAAGATGTATTCGAAATGAAAGAAAAATGAAAAGGCAATGAAAAGGAAAGGAATGTGTATATTATAGTATTAAATGTTTTTAGTATTAGATTCTATGACTTTTATAATTCACTAAATTTATATTGTTTATAGGAATTGTAAATCATTTTGCAGGCTTTGAAATTCTATTTTCTATTTTAGTAATTGAAGAATACTAGAAAATTGGAAATTTATGTACTATTATATTAAATAGCATTTTAGAGCATACAATAACAAAAATTTTTTAAATTTGTGTAACGCAGGAAAGAATACAAATAAAAATAATGAATAGAAAATTGAAATACGCGGTGTAACGGGGTATAAAATTTTATTTAGAAAACACCAAAGGAAAATTGAAATGGATCTACATAACATTAACAAAATTTCATAAAAAACCGGTATTCAAACAATAGTACCATTTCTAGTCATTTAAGAAAACATTGCAAATAATAGTAATAAGTTCAAGAACTGGTCATGCAAATCTATCACACTGTTTCATATTAATAAAATGAAAAAGCAAAAGCATATTTTACTATTTAGACAACTAATTCTGTTTATCTGAAAACTGAGCCGAGAGAAGCAGTAATTCGCAATGATAAAAGACAATACGCACGCAAGATACTATACACTTTATAATAACCGATAATTACTCTCAATAGAAGCTAGTTAACATTTCTGGCCGTTGTTCCGCGTGAATGATATATCCCGTATCTATGAAACACAATTCGCGACGGTCAATTGCTTGCGGGATATATTGTATTTTTCGTTTCGAAAACAGCAATTATAATGTACACAGTACTCTAGAGAATAAGCGGTTCATACGGCACAACATTTAACGGAACGACGAATCGTGTTTAATTCCGTCCACAAAAACATATCGTTCACGCGATTCAGCGTTACTGCGTACAGGTATACTTATTCCTGTATTGTTTTTCTGCTTCGAATTTTTGCTATAAAAAAAAAAGGACAGACAAAAATAACAACCAAACGCAACAGTGCTTTATAATGTCAAGATTATATCACTAAAGTGCTTAGAGAACATAGTAAATCGTACACCTTGTTGTAACTATCTATATTATTTAAGCTTCGTTTCTCAGGATTTAATTGGCTACAGATGTCGGAGAAAATGTTATTGAAATATCTGAATCTTCTTGATGCGCTGATCTTCTTATTTTTACATGATTATGATTTCTGGAGAGACAAGATACCCTATTGGTTTCGTAAGCACAATTTGTAGTCAAAATGATTAACTTAATTTTATTATTTTTGGAGAAATATAAATTGGTTGTATCATGGTAAAAAATAGCGACTGGGTCGAAGATCGACGTCTAATCGACATTACTTCAAGTTCCATTGCGCGTTCCTCGGCAATCGGAGTTCCAATGAATCTACATGAAGACTCAAAAATGTGTTAATCAATTAATTAATTAATTGAGATATACGTAATCAAGATATAATTTCATTTTAAATGATAAAATTGAATTTTGTAACAGAGTTTAAGCTGATCAAAGACTATCAAGAAATCAAATTGATTCTCAAGCTTATAATCCCAAGGGTCTAGGCAAAATCTAAAACTATCTAATGCAAGTCTGATTGCTTCCCGGTTCGTTAATTGGGATCTAACTGAACATTACCTAATGTGAGCTTGATTGCTTACGCAGGTGCCTCCTAAGAACTGAGTGAAAGCTGACTGATTAACTCGATGGAAGCGCGATTGCTTTCATGCATGTTGTTACTGATTGCTGGAAACCCTGATTGCTTGTAGTACTACTAACCCGGAACGGATTGGATACGACCTAATCGGTAGGGCTATTGTTTCTGGACGTCTAATACCTTCCATTTTAGACATGCCATTATTTCTATCTTCCTCTTCGCAGACTTCAACCTACCTACCACATCACTGTTTGTTGACAACAATGGGAAAAGTTTAACTCTCGAACGTCTTATACTACTTTCTAAAACGAACAGCAGTTTTGAAGAAGAATACAAATTAAAAAAAATGATGTGTAATAGTGTTTTCTATGATGATTTATTAAGGAATTAGTGTTTGGCATTCTTGAGACATTATTGAGGGGCCAAACTTTCTTTGATTATTGGACTATATTTATAATACGATCGGAACGAATATGACAGTTTAAAAAAAACGATGACAGTTAATGTCGTAATTCAATTTATTTAGGAACATATAATATATAAATATATAAAATATATACAATTAAGATCGTGCAAATAATATACATGATATTATAAATGATATTCATTTCCTTTGTCTATTTCATGGTCTTATTTCGCCGTTATCATCTATATTCTGCACGTAGCAGTGTTAAGTAACAACCAATTACATTTTTAATCATCTAATTAGTTAATTAATTAGTTAATTTTTAATCATCTGATTAATTAATTGAAACATTATTCGAAATTAACTTTAGTTTTTAACCGACCACGAAAAGGTTATTCAACATAATTTAATATATTATTCAATATCATTTCATATAAATAAAATAGAAATTATTTCATACTTTTTAGTGCAATTTTAATATTTTTTCGAAGTCGGTTATATTTTTTTCCCAAAAATTATTTTATAGTCGTTGAAGACAGATTTGAACCTTTAATTCTATTTAAAATCTCTTTTCAATTGGAATTAAATTCAATTGCTTTACAAAAGACAATTATAATTGTCAATTGACAATTAATATAAATTTTTTCCCAAAAATAGCATGTAAAAAACAACGCCAACAGTTATCATTAAACATTATAAACATCAAGACCAATGTAATATATTTCTTTAAATGCTACAGCAAGTCATATTCACATGGTGTGCTATCTTTTTGTCGTGAAGCGTAGATGTACGCTATCGAAAAGTACACTATGCCACTTTCTTTTCCAATCCACTGTGTATAGTCGTTTGGAACTTATCGCTTGATAAATTGATACGCGAGACCGTTCCCACGTTCAGCCAGGTTCCGCGAAATTTTCATTTCTCTCAACTGCTACCTACCTCTCAACTGTTTCCTATTTTCCAAGCGTCTACGTCTGCCCCTCCCCGCTATCACACAGTTAATTCTATTTCGCACACTCTAAAACCACCTTACCCCAGGTACATGCGAAACCCGTTCCGTCCTCGTTATCGCGTGGTGCGATTTTACTTGCCACGGAATTACATTCGCGCCCGCTGCGAAGCATCAGAAGACGCGAATCTTCTTTCACGATCACGATGCCCGCTTTGCGTACGACGCCGAGCTCGTTTCCCGTGTCGTCGTATCCGCGAAACACGCGCTCCGAGGTGCTAGCCGAACAGAGAAAACGAGCGGAAACAGGGGTGGAAAAAGGAAGGGTGAAGCTCTCCCGATGAAACGATCCCTGGAAGTAACAGCACTCCTGCGGATTAGCTGTTCGACAACCCTTTTCGGTGGTTTCGCGTCACAGGGCACGCGGAACGGCCCGTGACTGTCTTTTTCTGAATTACCTTTTTGATTTATACTCGTGCAGTTACCCGTTTTCCCATTTACATGCAGATGCACCCAGGACGGATCGACGTAATTGTACGTGGCGTGCTTATAGCGACGAACGCCAGACGTCCCAGGCTTCTTCCAAATCCTCGCTTCGGATTCGTCGTTCCCCGCGTCGTTTCGTCCTTTTTACTTCTTCGTTTCCCTCTTTTTTATTCTTCTACTTTCGGGAGCGCACACACTTCCGCATATCGGCGGGGATAACTTTTATTGGCACCGGCTGACGTTTTCGGTGGATGGAGCAGCCGCGAACTGGCGCGCTGCGTGACTGGGAAAAGTAGGAATAGCGATTATCGCCTGACACCGAGGAGGCGTTTCGTTTTTATGAAGGGCCAAACCCGTGGAATTGGCTGAAAACTCGTTTTCGATCTCTGGCGTTACGGCTACGTGAAAGTTTGCGGGCAATTTATAGCGCCTGGCTAGAGCAAATGGTTTGGTGGATGGTACCGGAATTACTATACATATACTGAGGTAAAGTGTACGGACATACAGGGATCAACAAAAACGAGCTTTGTTAAGTTTTGCAAAAGTAAGTTTTTTTTGTGAGTCTAAAGGTCGATTCAGGCTATATGACACGGACCGTTACGTACCGGCACCGACACGACAAAACATTAAAACACGCGTTTCAATGGAACTATTCACACTATTCCCGTTGACGGAACGTTCAGGTCGGTGTCTGTTAAGTGTGAATAGTTCCATTAAATGGAACTAGTGTTTTAATGTTCTGTCGCGTCGTTGCCGGTCCGTATTGTATAGTCTGAATCGACCTTAAGTTTTAGGGCTAAAATCGTGAACAACGGTGGCTAAACAAAGTATTGGCGCGCTCACGTTTATTTAAATATTTTCATGTATTCAAGTAGTGTAGTGTATAATGCGTTTGCATAATAGTCTCCATAAATGCACTGAAACCATCCCCCACCACTGGAGGAACAGCGAATAAAGAAGAGGACGGCGCAGAAAGACCAGAATATGTCGGTGAAACAATTTTATGCAACGGTGAAACTTGTTTATTATTAATTCTTTTGTTGTAAAACTTCTGCCATTGTATTCCTAACATTTTTCTGATTAAAATGAGGTCAAACACGACGTAATTCGCAACATATTTATTTGTAACAACTTATTATGTATCATATATCGTAGAGCCTTAACTAAAAAAAATTCATGGTAAATATCGTCCGAATTATATCGTGTTTAGTCTCATTTTATTTAGAAAAATGTCAGGAATATGGTGGCAAAAGTTTTACAACAAGAAAAGTTAATAATAAAAAAGTTTCACCGTTGCACTACATTGTCTCACTGACATATTCTGGTGTTTTCGCTTCGAGCTCTTCCTTTATTCGCTGTCCTTCTCTACGTTCGAAGCTTATCGCCAAACATCAGAGAATCTACGAAGTCTACCATAAATGCACATTACATTAAACTGTTTTTTTTTAACTTCTAAAATAGTAATTCAAAAAGTGTATATTCGTCATGTAATGATTTGGTAATTAAAAATCAAATTATATAAATGAAAATGCGCGATGAATCAAATTCACAACTCACAAATATGATTACTATACACCGAGGTAAAGTGTACGGACATACGGGGATCAACAAAAACGAGCTTTGTTAAGTTTTGCAAAAGTAAGTTTATTTTGTGAGTCTAAGTCTCAGGGACAATAACGTGAACAACGGTGGCTAAACACAGTATTGGCACGCTCACGTTTATTTAAATATTTTCATGTATTCAAGTAGTGTAGTATTAACATTTTAATGACCGAATGTTTATGCAGTCGAAGGTCGCCAAGAACCGGCAATAGTTTTTAAGAATTAATTAAAAAAAGATTTAGGTAAATTCACCAAATAATTCAACATGTGCGAACATGCACATAAAACATGAAAACAATAACAGCACATTTAATATAACAAATTTAATATTTTTCTTTTATGTTATACTTGTTAAAGTAATCGTCTACATGCAGTGGTAGTTTGTGACTACAATGTGACTATAAATTGCTAGTTTTAATAATGACTACAACTAAATTATAATTATAATTGGTAATCCATATGTTTATTGTAACACGCGTAATTTTGTAAGTTATTCAATGTAACAGCGTTCACAATTCGTGTCATAGATCTACCAATAATGATCTAACAATCAATGAGCGAGACTTTTCTGCATTAATCCTGATTGAAATTATCAAGCTTTCACTGTATGTATAGAATTCAATATCGATGTTCAAAAACAAAAACTATTAAAAGCAAAAATTCATGTTCTATACGTATTTGTGCAATCATTTGTTAACATCGTTCAACTTAAGAAAGAAATTTAACCTTTCCTTTATACACAACAAACATTCATATTAATTCGTATTAATTAAACCTGGATCTAACACTATCAGAATAAAATGCATCTCAAGAAACTGCATCGATGCATTCAGAGCTCCATATGAATCAACATGATCCCAATTTGTGAAACATCCTTCGTTCGTGGCAACACTGAAAGTTAACCCCGAGTATCTTGCTACTTTATTACCTCCACACGGCCGTGTACCGCGTAAGAACACGCACCGTCTAATCGCAATAATTGCGCCTCAGTGAAATTGCACCGTTTCAAGAGCTCGTCGGTGAATGCATTTCCCGCGCGATTCGATATACCGGAAGAACAACGCCGACCCGCCGACGTACAACGGCGCAACGGTGTACCGGAAATTGCAGAAACACCGGCACACCGAGATCCAATTATCACTCAACGATGGCTATATTTTCGAGGTCGGCGATCGATATCGCGGCCACCATTAACTTACTTGCAATAATTATTGCAGTGAATCGTTTGGAATACAGGAAAGAAAAAATCTAACCTGACCCCTTCGATTTTAACGCTCTGATTGATATGATGGAGTGCGGATAAGGTTATTAATTATACTCCTCTTGAGATGGTAAAATAAAATACAAAAAAGCTGTTTAAAATATGTTCTTATTTATAAAATATATACTAAGGTATATAAAATAATGTTTGTCTTGTAACATAATGTTTTTATGATATTCCTTGAGACGACTAGTTATTTCATAAAATACCAATTTATGGTAGTTGGTTGTCCAGAAAGTTCGGGCTAATTTTGAAAAAATATTCAAAAACAGAATTGAATTTTGATATATATATTTATTGAATAGCATGGATACCATTTTGTTTCACAACCTTTCCACCTTTTAAGGGATATATTCAGACCACCTACCAAAAATCGACGTGAACTTTCTATACAACTCAATATTATAGAATAGTTTCGTTATTTGATACTTTAACTAGTTTTTAGAAGAATATCGTTTTTGTATACAGTTTTTATTCTATATACTTTATATACTACAATTTATATAACATACACTTATTTAATTAGTTATTTCATGTAATAGCGGGATTATAAGCTTTACCAGTAGTATATATGTATCTATTCTATGTCTTGACTTGCTTCTTATACTATTTGAAAGAAGAACTTGAAGGAATCATACATCTTTGTAAGTATTCAATTAAAATCCAGCATAAGCACTGAGAAATTTTGCCAGTATTACGATGTCTCTTCATAGAGGATAGTCGAATGCAAAGGGTTAATCCTATAACGTCAAATGAAAAACCATTACAACGATATAACGAAAATTGCAGAAACAGCAAGTACCGAGGTGCAATTATCACTCAATGGCTGCTATATTTTCAGGGCGGTCGGCCAACGCCGCGGCCAGCATTAGCTCGGTTGCAACAATTATTATTTATCGCTACCCCTCCTCCCCGTTTATTAGTTAGCGCTACTCCGCGCACGGCTCGCCACGCCTTCGTTGCTGCTGCTCGCAAATCGAATTGATTTCCGGAATTTATCACGGGGCAGATTTTCGCTTTGTCGGAATCCCCTGTTTCTCCCCGTGCGGCCCGGGGGTCGAGCTTTGTGCGGAAAACGCGCGAGCATGTAGGTACATGCGCGCAGCTCGGTCGCGGCTAGGTGCAAATAATAAATTTTCTACGAATAATAAATCAGCACGGTTGAGCGGTTCACACACGAGCGCAAACAGCCGCGGAATCGCGCATTATATCCGCGAATTGCAATGACGCGTACAAGCGACTTCACCCGTCTCCCTCCGTTGCGCATCGGGTTCAACGCGTCCACTGTCATGGCAGTAGTTGAGTTCGTCCTCTGGTGTCGTTGGTGTAGACTTTACCAGTGATATAGAACCCAAGAGCAACCCAAGAGAAAACTATTCTGTTTTTTTATTCTTTTTTTTTTTGGCTGGTTTATGGTGGGTACGTTAGAACAAAAACCCTCGGCAGTAGTACTGGTATAAATAATCATGTTAATGTAATGTCTCCTTAAATGCACAAATATCTCTACCATAAATGGACAGACATGTCTGCCATAAGTACACTGAAACCATCTCCACCACTGGGGGATATGCCCCTTGGGAGGAATTCGATCGCCGAGCAGTGTTTACATGATCGTATATTCTCTGATGTTTGCCAACGAGCTTCGAACGTAGAAAAGGACAACGAATAAAGAAGAAAACGAAGCAAAAACACCAGAATATGTCGGCGAGACAATTTAATGCAACGGTGAAACTTTCTTATTATTAATTCTTTTGTTGTAAAACTTCTGCCATCATATTCCTAACATTTTTCTGATTAAAATGAGACCAAACACGACGTAATTCGCAACATATTTACTTGTAACAACTTATTATGTATCATATATCGTAGAGCACTAACTAAAAAAAAATTCATGGTAAATATCGTCCGAATTATATCGTGTGTGGTCTTATTTTAATTAGAAAAATGTCAGGGATTTGATGGTAAAAGTTTTACAACAAAAAAGTTAATAATAAAAAACTTTCACTGTTTCATTACATTGTCTCACTGACATATTTTGGTATTTTTGCTCCGTCCTCTTCCTTTATTCGGTGTCCTTCTCTACGTTCGAAGCTTGTCGGTAAACATCAGAGAATGTATGAAGTCAACCATTTTTTTTTTTTTTTTTTTTTTACGTGAGGAAATGCGTTTACGCACGCCCTCTCAGAAGGAGGGGGTAGTGTGGGACTCGCCCCCTGATTTGATATCAAGGGGAATACCCACTAAAACCTCACGGTGGCCGGCCACGGCGCATTGGGGAGGGGCACCGGGATCTCTTACGAACGCTACCGGTGCCCCCCCGCCCCCCACCCCACCCCCAACGAAAGGAGGAGTGCCATCTCCGGTGGGGAGTGAATACCTCCCCACCTGACCGCGGGTGCCACAGCCCGCAGTCTCGCCTGTCCCTTTTAGTCGCCTCTTACGACAAGCAGGGATTACTGTGGGCGTATTCTGTTTCCCGACCCATAGGGAAGTACGAAGTCTACCATAAATGCACTAGTCCACCATAAATGCATATTACATTAAACTGTTTTTTTTAACTACGAGCATGACTACCATGACTAAACTGACATTTTTGGCAATATCAGCACGTCTCTTAAAAATAGCCTTGCTTCGTGAGTATGTCCTAAACTTTCGTCGGGCTTCGCGTAATTGTTCTTTCGCGTCGGAAGGAACAGAACAATTGCTCTAAGCGTACCAACGACGGTAGGAAATTGAATAATCAGCGTATCGTAGCACATTCCGTTAATTCAATCCTAATTCCTTGAAGCCGCGCGCAACGGCAAAGAAAATCGGCTGGCTGTAGCCAATTCGCGGGATCCCAGGACGCAAGTAAAACACAATTAACAGCGGCGCATCGGCTCCGGGAATTAGCTCGAAGACGAGCTGGAAAGCTCGCGGCCAGTCGGCGCGGCGTCGCGGCAACACGCGCTGAATTTAACGAACCGTGCGTCGCGTCAGGCAATAAAGTTCCGTTGCCCGAGAACGGAATAACAAGTTCATCCTCGCGGACGGGGCGGAGAATCCGCGGCGCGGATATTACCCGTGAGGCCGACCATAAGCGAACAAAGAATATCGTTTCATTTCGTTAAGGCGTCCATAAATTCAACGCGGTAGTCCAACGACGAACATGGAAAACGGTGGGAACTCGAAGAAAAACGCTCGACGAGCATAAATAATATTGTACTTTGCGTATCAGAAACTTTTGATTCAAGTTAGATAATATAACATTTACATAACACATTTACTCCAACTATGAAGTGTCTCGTAGTTCAAATTGATTATAATTACTAGACTGCGGATCTTCATGCATTTATAGGAAATTTGAATGTGCAAGACCCTGCAGAATGGCAAACAATATGCAAAAATATAAAAAAAAATTGAAAGTAAAGTTCATGTTATAATATTTACAGAATAAAATAAATTTCTATTTAGCTTAAATTTTTGTAAACACGTTCGTGAAGATTTTATTTTGCATAAAGATCCGCAGTCTAGTAATTACTAAAGGGACAAATATATAGACTTTTAAGTCATGAATTATTGCAAAAGAAGATCGTAGATTTTCTTTTTAAAACGATAAATTTAATATCACTTTTTATTATCAAAATGATAATTTAGATTACACGTCTGTTTAAATCTTGACGCCCAAGGCAAAACGCTTTAAATTTGCCTGGCAGTGAATGGGTTAAATATTCTTGATGGAACTTGTGAGTGAATATTTTTAGAATAAAGGTGACATATAGAAAAAAATGTTGAGGCATTTTTCAGTTAGGAAAAGATAGGGCGACATAGAAAACTTACTCGCAATTTTGTTATTAGAAACTAACAATTTTAGAACAACTTAGCACACTGGCTTAGAATTGGGAGCTCAAAATTCACAGAACTGATGTTTATTATGTAACAAGCGTTAATTTTTGTTTGTATTTCCAACATTCAAAATTTAATTTAAAATTGCCGGATATTTCAACGATTCTTCAACCTTTTGCAAGAACTTTTAGAATACTTCTCAATGTATACAAAAATAGCATTTTTTACCCTCTACGCGTTTCGCAGCGTTTTAAAAAAGCTATCTAATTGCGATGAATCTTTTATTTTCATCATTACCTATTATTCAACCTTTGGAATTTATTCGATATTTTGCTATTTTGATGATATATTTTAAAATAATTACTTGAAAATTCTGGAACAATTGGATATTGAAGTCATTTTTTTATACGAGATTAGAAATATTGCGAAAATATAAAAATTTGAAAAAGTTTAAGGTGGATGTGGATGTTGTTACCAATGTATAAAAGAATGCCAAAAATCGTAAAAGATTAAAGTAAATGAGACAATATTGTAGATAAATCATGTAACTACATATATTAAATCGTAAAATACAACGATAAACTAAAGACAATATTGTAGATACATATGTGGTTCACGTAACTATATCCTAAATGAGACAATAATTATACATACTTCAATGATAATGTATAGCTGTATAAACCTTCTAAGAAGTTTGGGTAAGCTATAATAAAAAAAAAAAAAATTGTACATGTTACTTCGTAAATGGCTTCAAACATTTTGCCTTTCTATAGATGTACATTTAGAATTACCATAGAGTTTGATCCTTTCGAGCGATTTAAATCACTAAACGGAAGGCCAACAATAGTTTATAACATTGCCGTCAATATCAATCTAGTTGCGACCGTCGATGAGGTGTTTAGAATTTCACGTGGTTCCGATCCTCAGCAGCTGTTCGTGTTTATAAACTGGGAAAAACCCATGAGTGGCAGTGGCCTTCCCCAAAACACCAGGTAGCCACCCACCCTTGCCTCCAGGATCGCTGGTGAAAGCGTATCTACGAGGGACTCTAGATACCCTAATTGGGCCTTGTTTCTAAACCAAGCACCAATCAGGGTGCATTTTGAGAATGTAGGAGTGACAACTGATACACCGAGGTATCTTCAATTGTCACTCCAAAAGAGAAGACCAGATTCTCACGAACCACCACTAGTTCTACTACTTCAATTAATTTGATTGTCATTAAAGTTCACATCCGAAGTGAGCATACAAGAAAGACATTCTTTCAATTACAACTCAGTTATTTTGCTCACGCCGTAACAGTACATACTTCATATAACACACACATGTACATTTGTTGGAGACATAGTAAAAGCTGTTAGATGCCAAAATTATAACAATTGTCAAATGTGGATTTCCATTGCGAAAATTGTAAAAGAAAAACCATTTGGGTTGGTCACTTTCCGCTGTTTATTTGATAGATAATTAAAATGTCTTTGGTTGGCATGAAAAGCGAGAATTACTTTCCACAGTTGCCACAATGGCGTAGAGTCTACGCCGTAGACAAACCCATTCCGAGCGGGTTTCGTTCCCGCGGTTCTGCCGTCGCGGTGCCACCGCTTAACGAGCTGCGAACTCGTAAACCGGTTGTACAGTCTTTGTAGCGTGGAAACGGCGGCGGTGCACCGTTCTGGAGACCGAGACAGGAAAATGGGGAGGCATCCTTGCTAGCAGGCGGCGGTGACTGGATCAAAGCAGTCGAAACTTTGCCGATTGAAATGCGGGAATCTCGTCGAACGTTCGTGGGAATAATAGCACGTGAAGTGTTAATGGCTCCTCGATGCGCGCGATCTATTCAGACAAAGGTGGTTCATCGTTGCTACTGTCGGAATCAAGGTCGACATCTATCTTGACGAATGTCAACAAATTTGATGTGCGTGTATCATTTTAAAACCTCATGATATTCCTCGAAACAAATGAGACAACGTTATTCGTGGGAATAATAGCACATAAGGTGTTAATGGCACCTCGATGCACATTATCTATTCAGACAAAGGTGGTTCATCGCTGCTACTGTCGGAATCAAGTATCTCATGTATCTTGACGAATGTCAACAAATTCGATGTGCGTGCATCGTTTTAAAATCTCATGATATTCGTCGAAACAAATGAGACGACACAGTAGAACCTCGATTATTGCAGGAAATCGGATTTGGAGTTCATGCAATAATCGAGGTTCTTTAAGATAATAAATGTCCAATGAATCAATCTAGTGAGTAGTAGTGTAGTCACTTGGTGTGTCCTTCAGGGTGAATCTTGAATATACTTGATAAACAATTTCTTTCCAGAAACAAAACACTGCTTCCAAAATATGCTTCTCGATGAAAAAATAAATTTGAATACTTAACGATACTTAATCCATTCAACCTACAGCTAGTTCACGTTTTATGTAAACGAACTGTAGCACTGATTTTTATAAGGGGAATATATTTAGAATATACGGTGTGTATAAGAATACTAAGTCAATCGAAATTGATATCACTTGTTTATTATTTACTAGGATAAGAGGTTTATTATAATTTTGACGGTAATATTTCCACTTGTACGTATGAATACACACTATGACCTAAAATTGTCTGAGATTGGTAACTACAAACACAGAGGGGGGTATTCATATTCATAAATTCACATCACGCGAATTTGTGAATATGAATATGAATAAATTTATGAATAAAAATGTGATTAATACGTTATATAATAATGCGAAGTGTCCTCTGGGTGTGTGTAAAGTTGCATTGCCAAGGGTTGATGCGAAGGGGTTAATTCACCCCTGTAGAAAAACGCGAATCTTGTGCAATAATCGAAATTACAGTTATCGAAGTTCTACAATATTTCACAATGTGAACTTTACTTGAGCTTCCTCTTGTATCTCAGCTACATCATATTTCAATTTTGTATTATCATCACTTAGAACAGTACTTATTTAGTCACGATATTACCTCTAATATTAATATTTATTGTATTTTTACTGATACTTTTATTCTCGAATCTTGATAAGCGTCCACGTTAATTAATCGATGACAGCGAGTATTTGATTAAATTTGACGATCATACCATCTATTTTCACACAGCATTGATATTACTCCGCTCAATAAAAAATGTAAATATTTTTCCATGCATAATAAATAATTTGTAAAAATATCCGAGACGCAGTTTTTATAGTGATATGTGGATATGATATTGGGATTAACGGAATAATTGGATGAATCTCGCCCGACTTTCCCCATTCACGTGAATTCAAATTAATATTCAGTGGATCCGTACGGAACAAAATAAATTATATAACAAAAAGAGTGATGTAAATACTGCTGGCGCTATCTGCATCATTGGGTCGAAAATATCAGATGAATCAAAAGAAAGAAAATACCGAATAAAGTGAACTGAACGGACGATTGAAGTTGAACGAAACGCGTTAGGAAATCGCTCGAAGTATAAAATGATTCGATGAATATTATATCACGAGATCGATTATTTTAAAGCAGAGTTTTCCATTTTGGTATAAATGCCCACTATGTCACATGCACTTCTTCATTCGATCCCTTTAAATTCTTAAAAGTCTTAAATTTTATAATAATCCCCAACATAACGTTGGTTATATTTAAATTAAGCAGAACAAAAGTAAAATGCTATTTATTACGTCAAATTTTAACTCACCACACAAAATAATAAGATAGATACATGAAAATAAAGAATTTTATATCATTTTAATGTAACATATGAATAAGAAGCTTCATGATATTTAAAGATTTAATGAAAACCTTGAGGTGGACGACGCTTACAAAGTTTAATAATTGTATTTTCTTCTAATTTCGAGAGGTGCAATCTTAAGTCACGTTGTTCGCAAATTTTTAGGTCCTTTCTTTGCTTATTGTTAGTTTGTACTTATGAAACAGCACTGAAACTCTTTTCACCCAAAATATGAAGTTGGAAATTCCGTAATTAAAACTTTAATTTCCAAACACAGCAGCTGAAATACATGTATATTAAATAATATATTAGGTGTAGAAATTAATTCTGGGCCTTTCTATGGTAAATTTGCCATTTATTTAAAAAGGAAAACTATACCACCTACGATCTTTTTTAGAAAACAATCTATGTTTTTCATGAAAGTTGGTACTATAATATAACAAAGTGGCATGCTAATATTTCTGTTTAAACTAAAGTTACAAATAATTAAATGAGAAGACGGAGAATTAATTTTTACACTTACTATTTTTTAATAGCCTACGTAAAATGACCATCGTCTCACAAAATCTGACAAATAGATAATCACCTACTTAAGGGGGAAAATAGGTTAAGTTCTATATTTTTTTAATGATATGTTTGAATTTTTATGATTGACATATTTACATTCTGAAGGGCACAGTTTTCATTTGAAACCAATAGAGTTTGTAATTTTCTTTAGGGGCATGCCTTTCTTCTATACGAACCTAACCTTCCCTCTAAAAAATGGTAAATTGCATTTTTAAAGGTGTTTAAACAAATGAATGTAATTTTTTGTCACTTTTTTTATAACTAATTTTGCAAGAAAAGAATACATTAAACAATGTTAATAATTATGTAAAGAAACTATCAATTTTTAAAATGATTGGTTAAAAAGTAATTGACCCAGAATGTACATAAACTCAAAAAAGGTCGAGAAAAACGCTTTTGGGAAAGAAAATAAGGAAATCCGAAAGTTCAAGACAGTAATAAATTGATTTAAACTACTTAATCAATGATTCCTGCGGCATATAGCAATCCTTTTTCTTCTCAATATCCTTCGTTTTTCGAGCTTGGAACTCATTTTTTTCGGGGTCTTTGAGCCGAAACCTATTTCCTCCCCTAAAGGTGTCAATTGCCCACACTGAAAAACGATGTTTTAAAGCGACGTATCGCGCGTGGGGTTACCCTGGTCGAGAAATCGAGGGAAACGGTGTCGTAATAATACAGAGGAACGAATTACATATTCTGAAATTCAGCTCGCGAGCTGCTGGACTTCTAGCAACGCGGCGAGTTAACGAACTGTAAATTCGCGAAGTTCGCGTACCCTTTTGACGGCAAGGGAGTGTTGAAAGTCCGTGAAGTAGGAAACTAGCAGTAAAATGGTGGATGCGGAGGCACAACCGAGAGCAAGAAACCGATGAATAGGAGATTGGTAATGAGTTCGAATTGACGTTAAATATTTGAAATGTTTTCGAGCGTTTTTCCCTTCGTCGGCCATATTACGATTCCGAGAACATTTTGTCAAAGATCTCTTATGTAAAAGACTTGGCATCGATATTTCATTCACTGCGTAACATTTTAGTTATTATTGCTGCAGATTCATCTCGCGATCGATTTATAAACACCATCTAAATTGAATAATGTTTCTGTTGAGCACAAGTGAAATTACATCATCTTTAATACATATCCAATTTCATTGAACAATTAGACTTTTGTTGAATAATATAAAGGAATATCGGAAGGCTTCATTTGCGAATTGTTAACAAATAAATAGATTGTATTGGCTTATAATTGATATTAGCTTTAACTGAATTTGTTCAAACGTATAACATTTGAAAAGTTGTTTATTGTTCGAACGTAGTGCTACTATTATTTCCTTTCACTTTTATATTTGAAGCTTCAAAGAACCGGTGACTATTTTTTCATTTAATGAAAATACTTCATCTATTTGGATTCTACATGAAACAAAATTATTTACAATTTCTTTGTCTGCGTTCTTGTTGGTTTCGAAAAAATTCTCTTAAACTCAGGAGTGGTACAACGATAAACATTAATAACGTAGTAGTGAAAATGGTAGAAAATGGAAAATTCTCTGGCACGCAAGTTGCGGTTGCACTTATCTATGTGGAGCAGCTACGGTCGTGGAACTTACGCTTCCCAAGGAATTTAGTGCCAAACGAGCTACATATTTTTTTTCTCTGGATTCTTTAGTGTTGTACAGACAAATTTTGTATGAATACGAAATTGGCAGATGTATATAATGATAGAACTTCTGCTTTGAACTGAATTTATCCATTTTTCAATTACCTATGATTTATTTTTATTTTTCTAACTATTAATTATTTTACGTATTCATAAAATTAAGCAAGTGTTTAAATATGGTAATTATACACATAATGTATATACATTACTTCTGGGAGGATTTTACTTCTATAGTCAAATATTATATTTTATGTAGTTTTATTAATATAATTATGCATCTTTTTTTATTGAATTTGCATTCACTTCGTACTTGTTCCATTTCTAATCGGTTAACTGGAGAAATGTTAATAAAAATTCACAAATAGAAAAATATTCATATTAACCAATAATAAATAGAGCTCTTTATAAAATATTTGAAATTCAACATCTAATAATTGCTTTCTTCGTTCCTTTCGAAACATTTTCATTCTTTATATTCCATTCAATATATTTGTATTCTCATTTGCATTGTATTTACGATGAACACTTTTTGTGTGAATAAATATTTGCTTACAATGATATCGATAATTAAAAAGGCTAAGACCCATAAAAAAATAAGTAAAAACAAAACAAAAATCAATTAAATTTTTAATCTAGTACGATTTTATAAAGCTTTCTTACGGAATTTTTTTATTTCGCTTTTACTTAGTCTACCGTATCAGCCGACCTTGCCTTGTTTGAATTTTAATTGAATAATTTGTTCGTATCAAACAACAATTAACACGATTATAAAACGTGGCTCTGCTCTTGTATTATGAAATGGGTGTCGCAAACAAGCAATAGAACGGTGAGAAATATTTTTCTTTGATTAAAATTCTACGCAATCTCTTTAATGCCGTGGTTGCTGGTAGAATACTAACGTGCGCGTATTTCAGAGATTGTCACTGGGAAACCGAGTTCAAAGAAGGAAAACGGTGTTCTTTTGAAAGTAGACTGAAATTTTATGTACAACTTGCGAGCATCTCCAGAGCGTTACAAGTATTTAAAAATAAATAGGGGGACCCAGTTTCGCGGGACAGCGAATGGAGGCGAGGTTCAATTTCAGACGTCACAAATATTGATCGTAAACAAGTAATTTGTAGAGAGAACGTTTCTCTTGAAACGAAAGGATCTCGATTTTCATGTCGTTAGATGTGCCTCGGAGGTTGTTTACCAAGCGTTGCTCCTTATTCTTTTCGCCGTTTCCGAAGAGACCGTTGACAGTGACGAATGCACTACGAGTACTAGGCAACTCTGTTCTTTCCAGAACAAAAAAAAGTGTCACTGTTTTCATTAAGAAATCTAACGAGAACGGCTTTTCTACGTAATTTTACGTTCCTTTCTTTTTTAACACTGGAATTTCCTCAATGTATACATACAGTGGGTGTAGAAAGTATTCGTACACCGATCAATTTCCAAAAAAACTATGTGAAATTGTAGTTTATTAACTTTTTTTTATAAACAATGATATTCTACGTATTTTTGGAAATCTTTAGAATAGATGCAATACGAAAAGATTAGGTATTTTGTATAAGTGAGAAATCAACAAGAAAAAACAATAAATCGATAGAAATACACAAGCAATAATTATTCGTACAAGTGTTAAATTTTTACAACTTAATTTAAAAAAAAAAAACGAAATTTTCATTAATTTATAAATAATTAATACTTCGTGGGATTTCCTTTTGATTTTATAATTACTGCAACTCTTCTAGGCATCAAATTAAATTGTAATCTTATTGTAATTATATTTCGTTGTTGAAGACGATCTTCAAGAACGTTTTTTTGTCTTATATGATAACTTGAGAACGTTTTATTTGAAACATGC
>NW_026535322.1:13397138-13413128 GCF_026225885.1 Hylaeus anthracinus
TTTGTCTTATATGATAACTTGAGAACGTTTTATTTGAAACATGCCAGCAATTATTCTATCAGAGGAAGTAAACATCTGCTAAATGGACAAAGAAATATTTTTTATGAAAACTTATTATTTTCTTAAGTAAAAACGATAATTTTGAAAGTAAAGGAATGAAGGTTTTCAGTAAAAATTACCATTTTAGTAAGAATTAAAATTTCGAGAAATCCTTTGTCTTAACAAACAAATTTATATCTATACTAAGTTTAACACATGTACAGAAAAATTACGATATTTTATGGATTAAATATTTAAATTAGTATTTAACTTTTGTAAAAAAATTCTTGATTTTGATTGTAACAACTGTGTGTACCTTTTCAAATTTTGTATTTCAAATTTACGGTGATTAAATTTGATTCAAGTTCAGATTTGTTAAGAATTCCTAAACAAAGTTTACGTCGAGTGTTTCTACTGTGGCAATTGTTGATATTCCGTTGGAATCTACGACGGCACCAAATTACGTTTAAAGTCTTGGTTGCTTTAGAAACGTGAAAGTTCTCTCGTACTTTGTACTTTGGACGCTTTCTTTACTTTCAGCTTTGTTTCATCCCTTTAAGGAAGTTTGTTTCTTTCGTTTGGGAAAATTTTGTTAAAAGTATGTCTCCATTAAAAAACAATTTTTATTTATATCTTGTAATATTTCCTATTTGAGAGGTATGACAAACTGCATCTATGTCAAATGAATGAGGTTTTCCAGTAAAAATGGATATACATGGTTTTTCAGTAAAAATAGATATGCACTGATATTTCATCTTTGAAGTTGTAATCTTAGGCTTCCTTGTTTATCTTCCCACATTGCATCGTGTCATACAAAAAATGTTCCCACATCTTACTTTCTTATACAAATGGTCTTTATGACTTTTTTAAGGTGTGGGCTAGTCACGTATTCTTTTTGCATGTAATACAAGTTTCTCATATTTATAGTGTATATCTTAATACATGTACCATATTTTTATTTGATTTTGCGTAATATTTGAATAGAAATCTTCAAGGAATCATACACTTTTACTAATTTTACACTCCCATAAGTTTGTCCTGTGTAATTATTAGGTTGCCTGAACTTACAATGTGCCCTCAGTAGAGACATCTGAGTGTAAAGGGTTATACAATCGAAGTAAATAAATATGCGTTCATTGGAGTAATTATTGATTGTTTATGTAGCTGTTTTAATGTCAATGCATTCTTCCGTGAATGTCGAAATTATTTTGTTTAAACCTATCATCCCGGAGATATCTAATTTCGAGCAGTAGTATGTTGTCCCGACACCACCAAAGTCACTGTATTTTTATCCCCGTCCGTGAAAAAAGAAATAGAATCAGCAGATCTATTCCATAAAAGTGGAATCGGGATCAAGCGATATCTTCAAATCAAAACCTCTGTGAACAGTTAGTTGTCTTTTATCTTTCGCGAAGGAAAAAATTGCGAATTCTGCTGCTGACCATTGGCTAAGTTCGCAAAGATCGATCCAGCAGTGGTTGAAGATTAGAGGTAGCTCGAAGTTGCCCGAAGGACATTGTCGAGTTACCGGTTCATGCAGAATTTCCACAACAGGCCGAGTTAACGAGCTGTGAACTCGTGAACACACCTTGGAAATGTTACGAGGGGACGCTGGGAACACAGTAGGAAGTGAACCTCCGTGGTAAATTGCGCGTGTATAATGATAATAGCGGGAGACAAGGAATCCATCTGCGGTGACACGTCTCTTCTGCGAGTGTCAGCCCGTTAATAGGCGATTCGTGATTGCGAATTGGGACTACGACCTGAAGCATGCACATCAGAAACCTTGGCCTCTTATCAAAGTCATGCGAAGCCACTGCGATGTTATTTAGCAGTTTGCACTTTCATGTTCCCGAGACAAGATATGGAAGATGGTCTTCATTAGTGGTCGTCTTTCCAAAGTCCTCGATACCGAATTTTTAATGTTTGGTGCACGTCAAGGTTTTGAGGTTTAACAAGGTTTAACTTTAAAGTTAAATATGTTTCTTCCGAATCGGTCAGTTATGTGCCTCGTGTCAAAGATCCATCATTTATTCAGAGAAATCCGTCTTTGCGATTAGAATAAAAAAAAGGAGAGGAAAAGGACGTATCTTTATTAGTTTTGGAGTTAGAAATTCAAGTATGATGTCATATTTCTTAAAAGTAATAAATATTACGATCCTTGCGAGCTTCATTTATTCAGAGAAATCCATCTTTGCGATTAGAATTTAAAAAAAAAGAGAGGAAAAGGACGTATCTTTATTAGTTTTGGAGTTAAAAATTCAAGTATTATGTCATATTTCTTAAAAGTGATAAATATTGCAATTTTTGCGAGCTTGTACTTTGTAAATAATTACGAAACTAAAGAAATAATTACTTAAAACGCATCTTAATTTCGTATGCACTACAACATACTTCATTATCTTGAAAATTTCTGACATCCAACAGTAAAAGTTATTGATTTTACCAGGGAATGATATTTTGTCTATGTAAAATTAAAATAGAGGAAGAGGCTTATCATTTATTGAAAGAGATTCATCCTCCTTTACTTCAGAAAAAAATGAAAAATTCTATATTTTTAATAGTTTCAAAATTGGCAATAGTTTAATAGTTTCAATAAGTTCAATTTGTGAAGGCAGTTTTAGTTTAAACTGCAATTTTTAGCACGTGTTTTTAAATTATTAAGTAAGTGAAATAATCATGAGTTAAGCTCTATCTAAGTTTATATGAGCTAGAACATATTTGAGTTGATATGAATCTTCTTAACAACAAACTACAGAAGTAATTGATTTGGACTAAAATGGCCTTTATGTATGTATCCAATTTCACTACACTAATATTTACAATTTCAAATAATTTTTGTGTATATCCATTTAATGTATTATGCAGTAAAATGACTTAAATGATATTCAATACTATTGTATTTTGTTAAAATTAATGACGAAACACCTTCATTTATGTGGAATATAAGTCAAATACTTTTAACTGAATTTTCTTTAAGAATATAAGTTTGTGTGTTTCACATTAGATATTGTTTATTCTGTTTCAGGTAAGGCAGTTTAATTTTTGGTCAAAATTGCAATACGGTTGCATTGGAAATTGAGGCAAAATCATAAAATCCAAACGAACCATTCGGTATGTAATCAGATTTTATACTAAATTTCCGCAGCTATACATTATTTTTAATTTTGATATATTTTTCATTAGTTTATCCATTATTAATTCCAATTCATACTTGCATATCATTAGTATTAGTCATTACTATCCAATTATCGTTGTAATTTTTTTAAGTACTTTTCTTTCGGTCATCGATGTTCTCATAACTATTATATTTTTTTTTTAGTTAAAATCATTATATATTACAAAAAAGGTTCCAGTTACTTATCTATTACTAGCAATAATACTTAATATTTAGTTAACGCAATTAATTTATTTTTGATAAACATTTAATATAATTTTATAAACTTTGAAGATGACTTGACGCGCAAAGGGAAACGTCGTTAATGAACTGTCCGTCATATATATTGAACTGTATAATCATTTGATTTCACACGAATAAACTTCCTTCGTTGAATCTGTTGATTAACTGTTTATAATTCAATGATCATTGCTTCGTTCATAAATTTCATTTTATACCTACATTTTTTACTGCTCTTAACTATCCTACCCTCGAAACAGATTCTCCGTTACGGTATCGACTGACGCAGTTACATCGACAGCAACGAGCGCAATTGCGAATTTATCGAACGATTTCATTAAAAGCAGAAAGAATTACCGAGTACACAAGAATCCACAATGTATTGTACTGGTCGTACAGGATAGAAATAAATTTCATTTATCGGCGAGCGTTCCCAGTATCCGAATAGAAAACAGCAGCGGTATATTTTAGAACCGGCGGTATTCTAAAATTGTTGAATTGATGATGTCGCGAAAGTTTTAATTGTAGCCCCAGCTGATTGCATTATTTCTATCGAGTTGGATTTCTGTAAAATACGTGATTAAATCGACGTGCGCGGCCTACGAAATTGTCACTCCTAACGAGACGAATTTTTCGTGAAAGCTGCCATGCAAAAATCACCTGATCGATGTCTGCGTGACAGTATATTGTTTTATTTTCAACGTTTCGCAAATTTATTATTTATTTGGAAGTGAAGTGAATTTTTCGCATTATTTTATGATACGAGATCTTGATATTTTAACTCCTTATATCGATAATAATTATCTCACAGTCAGATTATTTATTTTTTTAGAGAGATCAATTGCATTTGCAATTGAACGTGATTATGTTTGAACATTTAATAAGACATACTAATATTATTGCAATGAGAAATATGTATATAATATCAGACTTTTATGTACGCATACATATTTAGATTATTAACTGATTGAATTTGTCAATCATCGAATATAAAAGATTACGTAAATTAAATTTCAGGCTAAATTATATTTAGTACACAATATACTTCAAATAGTATGATAGTTTTTAAGTTTTTCAATGATATTTGTTATTGCAAAGTTGTTGGGACTAATGTAAAGGGAAAATGTAACCCCGATTATGATTACCGATTATGCAGCTACCATGATCAGTGATGAATAAATAAGCATTGATAATAATAACTATGAATAATAAATAATCATGATTGACAATAAGCTATTGATGATTGATTAATCAGCTATCATTAATGATTAATGAGTGCTCAGACGTGATTAGCTCTGAATGGTTCCAAATTACTGATTCGTGATTGTAGATTACAAATGTACGTTATGACTATTGATTAAATTGTCAATCGACATTAATCAAATTTTGATAATTACGCAACCACCGCAATCGTGAATAATCATAATTAAATTTCTCCATAATGTAATGGAATAATTGTAATTAAATTTCTGTTAAAATAATACAATGACCTTATCAAAATATTGATAATTGTCACAGGACATTATCAGTTATAATTTTGTCATTATATAAAACAAGTTGTCTTTAATGAGGTTAAAATGATAGAATATTTGAATATTCTATTGGCCAAGAAATATGCAGCGAATTAATAATGAATTTCGAAATTTAGCAAAAATTAGTCCCTTGAATTAGGCAACCTATATTGACAGATATGTCGGACCGGTTGCCTGATCGTAGGTGCAAACGTGCCACCTCTTCGCACATCATGTGTTCCTGATACCAAATAATAAAATTTCCTCAGAATTTCGATACGTACCTGGTATTCCTCGTGCCACCTCTTCGCATATCATATTCGCCTGATACCAGAATAAAAATTTGGCATGACTTTTAATTGAACATCGATACTTACCTCTTGTATTAGCAGAACGTGTTGATTGAGAAGGTATCATAATTTTTATTCTGACTCGAAACTTACCTATTATATCCGGATCTCATCAACAGCGAAGAGATGTGTCAGGGAAAGGAGGGAAATTAATAGGAAACATTATAGAAATTGAAGAGAAGTAAAGGGAACTGTCTGGAGCCCTTAGGAGTTGTTGGGAGGTGTTAGGGGGTGTTTTGAGACGATAGAGAGTGTTTGAAGGTGTTAGGAGTTGTTAGTGTGTATTAGGAGCTGTCAGGAAATGTCAGCAAGTGTAAAGGAGATGTTAGATTGTGTTAGAAAGACGAGACGTGATTTCTACGATCTCGATCTTGATCTGAAAAAATGTCGAAACATGCATATCTCGGAGTATATTACTAAAGAATTGAATATCAACACTTATAATGCACATCTTTGATTATTAGAAACGATATACAATTTTTGCAGTTCTTAGATTATAATGATTCCTTAGGTTTAATGATTCCATTTCGCACAGAATGCAAGTACATTACAAATAGGATAATTTTATGTAATGCAAGAAAAGAACATTTCAGAAAATACGTATTTCGTAGTTTGATCTGTAGTTTAAATATAGAAATTGTTGTGAAAATTGACTAACATTTTGCAATAAAAACATATGAATGTTAATACATAATTTATAAAAATAAATTTTTCTAACAACTAATTATATTCCTGCTAATCTAAATCTAATCTTATTTTACACTTTACACTGTACACTTTAAAAATTACACTTTACACTTTTGCATTTTTCCACTTTTCCACTTTCCACTTTACACTTTGCACATTTTATATCTAAAGATCTTATTACAAGTTCGTAGCCATTAGTTCTCGGTATTATTCGCAACGAAGGATTGTTCGTCACGAATAATACCGATTACCAGGTCTCACCACGTGGTTGCTGCGACTGGAGACCCGAAGATAGAAGGAATCAAAGTTCCTTCTGTTACAGCCGTGCGATGCATGTATAGCGGTGGTCGCCATGTCGCTGGCTCCCTCTACAATTTAATTATGTACGCTTATTATAGCAGAGAGAACCACGCTCTGAATTCATCTATGTTTCTTTACAATTATATTATATTCAATTAAACCTGTGTCACTTAATTCTACTCGCGCCTCGATTCCTGCCATCACCTTCGATCTCCCTCTACATAAAGTATACATACGTAGATGCATACTCTACATAGGGTTGACATGCTTAATACTAAATACGACTTAATACTAAAAACTGTGGAAATAAAAAAAAAACAAAGTCCCTTTGATTTCCAAAGTCCAAGTCTGACTCTGCCAAAGAATTATTTGAACTAAATGGAAGCTAAATGGAAATCGCGACACGACGCGACCATGAAACCGGACTTACAGAGTTAGTCCCATTTCCTCTGGTGGGTCTGATTCGAGAGAAAGACGATCAACGTCTCCGCCAGTACTTTACTCCCTGCATACCTGCTGCCCGAGGGCCCAGATCCGAATTTACAGTGTACGACGTTGGTAGCACCGCGTCGGGTTGCCCTGCCCTGGCGACACCAGCCATGTCTGACTGTTGTAGAGTCTGAAACGGATTTCTACTCTCTGCACAACGTCAGAAGTCCAGGACACGACATGCACCGTCTTACGGTTCTTTTGAACTGCACTGCGCCGGGAGCCTGGACTTCGCCTGACGCGTACAGAGAGTAGAAGATTCCTCGGAGGCGTCGATTGACGCCTCTCTCAAATCAGACCCACTAGAGGACGACAACCGATCTCGGCCAGTCGCATGGTTGATCACTACACTTATCACATGAAGCAATAGTGACCGAAGTGGTGCACGATGTTACGAGCCCAATATGGACTTACGAACAAACAAAACAAGTTGATTAATAATTATTTGGCAGAAGAGACACTCGTACACACAACCTTAAAACTAACCAAACCAAATTAAGATACTTAAGGAAACTACAAATAGGAGGGACGCGAGACGCGGACGCGCGATCGCGAGATCCATATCGAACGAAGGATCAACGACGAATGAGCTCTCGCCCCTCGCATACCTGCTTGGGCGCGGTCGTGCGTCGTAGATTGTTTGTGCCTCTCGAAGTAGAGAAGGGGAAGGGCGAACAACAACCGCGGAACATGTCGTGACATGTCAATTCGAAGGCTCGTTGGATCCATCCACAAAAGAATTTACGAAACATTAATACCACAGCATAATCATATTTCTCATCATTGTTTAAATAATAAGTATTATTAATAATTAATTCAACTATTGTCAGAAATTAATATTTAGTTTGTGCAATCAGAAGATATTAAAATATTGACAAAATTCTCACGATTAATATCTCGAATGAATATTTATTCCTAACCGTAATTGTTATTAATATTTAATTGATCACTGAATGATACTGTATGTATCATAAACGTTTAACTATTTCGGATTAAATTTTAATTGTTCCAATCACAAGATATTAAAATATAAAAAAATATCTCACGACAAGCTGTGTAACGGGACATATTTATTCTGTTACTATCCACCCATTTCATCGCCTCGCAGCATTTTTCACCATATAACGTGACATGAATTTCGGCTTTTCGAAAATAAAAAGATTTTCAATCTTAAAATTCGCGTTGAATTAGAAACTTGACATGGGAAACAAGCTTATAACTATAAATTTGTTCATTTAAATGTCGCAATTACAAAGACATTCGATTAATTAAAATTTCATATACATTTATCTGTAATTGTACTTCCCATGCATCCTTAACATACTAAAAATAATAACCCCAAAATGGCAAAAAGAAAGTTACCTAAAGATAACGAAAGAGAATTATAAAATATAATTTTTATTTAGAAATTATAACATTAAAATACATTATTGTATAAATATATATTTAAAGTTCACAAAAGAATTAATACATCTTGTTTATCCTTCACAATCTTGCATATTATGTATCACAGCTCGTTCTTTGCAAATTAATTCCGATTACTACGACACTCATGTTTAAATTTACTACAACCGCGAAGGGTTAATGTTATTTCTTGCTAGCCTGAAAATTATGTGACGTATGAAACCGATCCCTCCATAAAGGGTTAAGAAAGTTAGCTAAAATAACAGACTGAGCAGGGGTTAGAATAATGGAGACGCTACCGTGCCCTTCATCGACTCACGTGTTCACGCAGATAAACGAATCGAACACGCGAATTCAGCCACGAAGAATCGCTTTTTTAAAGATTCTACCTTTCCAGGATAGGCTAGGCCAGAGTTTGCGCGCGATCCGCTCGATCGGCAGGTGTATCCCGGCTGATTTGTTGCTCGCCTTATCGCCGCCGGCTACAGGCCTTCGATACCAGTGATCGTTTCCTATATTTTACAGCGACCGTGATTTATCGTCCGTTTCGCGAGTTCCCTGCTGCAATTATCAGTAACTCGCTCCCGCTGGGCCAGAGATTAGAAGCCGATCTCGTTTCCCGGCTCTCGCGGTGTTTTATCGGCTCCGACTGACGATTTAACCTGCTTTGTTTATTACACGGCCCGCGGGAACGCATACGTCTCGTGGATTCGATGAAGCAAGGAACTCGTTGTTTGCTTTGCGACCACTGTTTAGTCCGGAGTTCGGTAAACTTGGTATTTGTCGTTGCGACGTATAGAACGTCCCAGCAATCGTAGTTAGGGAAAGTTAACAGAAGTTTGGTAACTTTAAGCATTTTCAATTGTACACGAAAAAGCTACATATTTTTAATAGCCAACAAAATTGAAGATTTTTTCAATATTTAATTTAACAGAATAGACATTGAACTTGATATATAAATTTTGTTGTTGAGATTTATTTAAAAATGGCCAACATACAGTAAATCTTCAAAAACGTTTTTTGTCTTATATGATAACTTGAGAACGTTTTATTTGAAACATGCCAGAAATTATTCTATCAGAGGAAGTAAACATCTGCTAAATGGACAAAGAAATATTTTTTATGAAAACTTATTATTTTCTTAAGTAAAAACGATAATTTTGAAAGTAAAGGAATGAAGGTTTTCAGTAAAAATTACCATTTTAGTAAGAATTAAAATTTCGAGAAATCCTTTGTCTTAACAAACAAATTTATATCTATATTAAGTTTAACACGTGTACAGAAAAATTACGATTTTTTATGGATTAAATATTTAAATTAGTATTTAACTTTTGTAAAAAATTCTTGATTTTGATTGTAACAACTGTGTACCTTTTCAAATTTTGTATTTTAAATTTACGGTAATTAAATTTGATTCAAGTTCAGATTTGTTAAGAATTCCTAAACAAAGTTTACGTCGAGTGTTTCTACTGTGGCAATTGTTGATATTCCGTTGGAATCTACGACGGCACCAAATTACGTTTAAAGTCTTGGTTTCTTTAGAAACGTGAAAGTTCTCTCGTACTTTGTACTTTGGACGCTTTCTTTACTTTCAGCTTTGTTTCATCCCTTTAAGGAAGTTTGTTTCTTTCGTTTGGGAAAATTTTGTTAAAAGTATGTCTCCATTAAAAAACAATTTTTATTTATATCTTGTAATATTTCCTATTTGAGAGGTATGACAAACTGCATCTATGTCACTATGAAACGAATGAAACGTTGGAACATGTTTTACTGTTCATTAGTTTGTTTACAATTTTCTTTCTCGTTTGTTACTGGCCCTGTATATCGAGAAATTTGTATTAATTGCGCATATATAGATTTTTAGTTAATATGGATTATATAAAATTGCAATATTTCAGAGCAGGAATTATATTTATTGCTTAGTTTGTACAAAACTTTGTTATTCTCATTCATTTGCAATAACACTCTATTTTTTTTTATAATTAATTGAATGTATCTACATGTACAGTTGTATTATGTCAATTTATTGCATATTATTTAACTAAAACTATATTCAAAGTTATACTTACAATGAAGAAGGAAAGTTGTAGTATTTCTAGGAAAGTTGGATAAAATGTTACCTCGCTATATTATAAACATTAGAAAAATTGCGTCAACAATAAAGTATTTTAATTTTTCTAAAATAAAACTCTAGTTGGAACAAGTATTTATTAATTATTATAACACGTATATCATAACTCATTAAATATTTCAATAGAACTGATAAATACCAAACAAACAAAATTGCGTTTTGTTAATTTTCTTTTGTTAACATTTCTACATGTAAAAGTTCGTTGCCATTAATCTATTTTGAATTTAACGATTGATGATAACGGTAATATATGTCATTGTTAAAGTTGTATGCTATATGTGCTACTAATAAGCGTAATCTGAGTGCATACTTTCAGATCTGATTCGAATTTGTTTCGTCTCGTCATTGCGTAATAATCCCCTTGGATTATTCAGACCCACGTTGTGCTTTATATTTTACCGCAGTAATGTGAAATATGGACAGAATAACAATACGGCAATTAGTAGCCAATTGTAATTGAGATAAATAATAATTAATTTATTGGGTACTTACAATTAGTTCTAATTAAACAATACATATACAACTGTACTAATCGTGCAACATACGATACCTCGTTTACGTGATATTCCAATTGTGACTAAACAATTATTTATTATGATACCGTTACTTGCAAGTATTAGTTGCTAAAATATTGTAATTGTTTCGAAAGTAATACACATGTATTACGTAGTAATTCATAAACGAATAAGATTGTTATCTCACATGTTATTGTCTATTTCCACAATAGTATAGTAGGTATGTAACTATATATTTTTAAAATTCAAATGTTTTATAATCAAAACGTATACAGTGCTCTAAACATCACTATATCGCATATACACATATTTTATTGGTGAACTATTGTTTGATTTTAGTAGGACTAAATAGTGTCATTACAAACAGTGATGATACTGAAAATGTTAAGTTGCTTTGGATACCTTAACTGCAAAAAATAATATGAACGAAACAAATTTGTGTGTCTACTTTAGATACAATAATTATTAATTAATAATAAATGTAATTTTATATTGTTGGGTTATTAAATGAACCGGAGCAATCTCTTAATAACGAATATAAGTTTTATTAGTAATAATAGAACGTGGTCGCCGGTCATTATTCGACTAAACGCATTTCGCACACACATTCGCCTAGAAACAAAAAAGGCTAGCGCACACATACAACATACGGAGGCGCGCAGACATTTCGCGACATTTTCAACATATATACATTATATATTAGTAAGACATATATAAAGAAATTGTGAAACGAACAATGGTAAAATAACATTTATTCCTTATTATTTCAAATTAACAAACAAAAAAATACACGAAAATAAAATATTTTAGAGAAACATAGAAATAACAAACTACATGCAACTTAAAATTTGAATAAGAACCTTTTGGTAATTGGTATTTGCAATGTTTAATAATATTTGTTTCCAATTTTGAGAGATACAATTTTAAGTCATTTTATTCGCAATTTCTTACACGAGATCCATATTTCGCCCACGTATGATCTTTGCTTCTTGTTATTTTTATTTCAATATGGCAGACTCTAAACTAAAAGCATTACATTCATAAAATATGGAAACGTATTGTTCTCATATTGCCACTATAATAAATATACTTTTCAATCGAATGGACTCTAGATGAATTAAAAAGTACAACTTGTAAAGATTAACCGAGGCAATTGAAGATTATTCTATTTTATTCAATTATTCTCTGGTATCGATTCTCTGAGTCGATTAAATATCTTTTATTCAACTTTTTATTAATTTTTATGATTTTTTTTACTCGAAACTTTTCAGTATCAGGATTCAGAACTAGAAATTGTAATTCGTGTTTATTTTAGCTTCCCTTTCAATTTATGTTTCATTTAAAAGTAACGTGAAAGTAGAAGTAAATTTCTACCTTTTTGTTTAAAAATGACGTAAAATGACGTCATCAATTAGGCTTATATATGACGGGATGTTATGTTAGTAAGCAACTACATACTTAAAAAACTACGTGATATGTCAGCAAGCAATTGTGTACATACAGGCATACAAATGACGTGATATTATGTCAGCCTCGCCCCTAAATTTAAAAATCACGTCAGCTGGAAGCAGAAATAGATTTAAGGCTCGCGTAAAATTATGTCAGGGACAATCAGCTGTAAATTTAAAAAATGGGTTAAAATTACGTCATTGGTAACTACGTTTAGAGCTAAAACTGGCTTAAAATTATGCCAACCGCTGCGAATGTGTTAAAGCACTTCTCGAGTCACAGAATTCGGTTAATTAACGCGGTCGTACGAGGCATAGTGTGCATAACGTTGAAAACTACATTCCCTTCATTTCTAGACACCGTTTACTGCATCTTTCCACCAAATTCGCAAATACCGTGTCGCTAAACGCAGCTGCTGCAGCTATAACTGCGAACGCTGTTACATCATGCGCGCTATTTGTTCAAACGCTAGCGTTCATTCAGTATACAAATATACTTAACTGCGTGGCATTATCTGAAGTAAATGTGGTGTATAATCAAGCGACGGAATTGTCTTGCTATTTGCCACTTCGCGGAATCGAATCATACCGTATGCAATAGAGTGCATCTCCGGAACCGAGCTTGCGGCATTCCTATTACCAATCCTTTGGCGTGATGTTTAATTAAAGGAGAAACGCTGAAATTTCGACGTCGTACTTTCTAAACTATGTACTGCTAGCGCTGGAAATTAATGGAAACTTCATAGAAAATATATTACCATGTGTATAATTCGTCGGTGTTAAAAGCAACGTTCTAATGTCAACGTTTGAAAAGCAGAATATTTCGAAGTTTGATACAAGGGGGAGATATGATACGTGTGCAATAAAAAGGTATGCATGCATGAAATATGTTTGGTTATTCAATTCGTAGGGAAAGCTTTCAATTGAAATTAAAATCATTTCAAATACTTCTAATAAGTATTATTTATTACGTTCTTGCATTTGCAGTTGATTGATTCTATTACTTCGTAAAATACGCATAGCACATAGTAATTTCTCTTTTTTTAGCATTCCATTACGTCAAAATTTGCAAGAATCTTCTCGTCTAAACCACTATAAAAATGTTTCCCAAATTCTTAACTTAAAAAGTAAGGAATTATAAATTTGTCTGTGTTTTGAGAAATAGTGAAGTTATTTAAGGTTTTTTTATATTTTATATAAGTATATATTAATTTTTAACTAAAATGCATGATAGAAACTTGCGTTGGGAAATCGGATTTTGAATTAAGAAACATAGATTTCTATGGGCATCGACAATCTCTCAAGCCTTTTTAAAGTCTGAGCGCAGTTTCCAACGAAGAGCAGTTCGAAAAAGCAACGAATGCAAGATGAAAGGATCGCGTAGAAATTTTTCTTGCAAGCCGGCTGCGTATCTGAGGAACGAAAGGAACGCAGTAAAGAGCAGACGAGGCATTACTTAAATAGGAAGAAAACTTTCTCATGTAAGGTTGATTTTAGGTGATTCCTTTTAGCAGTTACGTTTGACAAGCGAATAGTGAATAATCTTGCATGTTTCGATTTCGACTGCTCCTTACAATATATCTATAATTAAATGGCAGGTATACGTATTTTTACAATTTTGTTTCTACCTTTGTTTAAATATCTGCTTCATCATAACTCGAAAATGTCTTAATATATTCTAATCAAATTTTCTTCACGTATAGACACGAATAAACTTTATGCGTGCTTATATTTATATGTAAAATTTATTTGAAAAGATTAAACCTATCATTTAAACAAATTTCATCAATAGACATAGAGGATACGAATGTGTATGAAACTGTCAGTAAATGTCAAAACGCTATAATAAATAATATTTTATTAATAAATACATTTCACACACTTTATCGAATGGGGAAGCCATTGTTCTTCTTTCTTTAATTTAACGCAAAAAGTTGTAAATCACGATTGTATTGATTCATTCGACCAAAAATAATTCCAGCCGACTATATATACCAGTAATTTATTTAAGCGTCAGATATCAATAACTGGGTTCGCATGCAAATCTTTCAAGCAGAATGTAGCACGGTCCGTGAACGAAAACTTCATAAAACTTTCCACGAAGCAATAATAATCCGCTTATCAGGAAACCCTTAGTACCATGCTCCATCAATGTATACTTCACGTATTTTACTAATAAGAATTGAATACTCAAGTAAACAGAAATTACAGCTAAACTATTTAAAACTTTTGCGTTAATCCAAATTTGCTCATCAGAGAACCATGAACATTACTTCCCCGCGAGTGTTCATAAATTCCCCTAATCTTGGAACAAAGTTTCCGTATTAAACTCTCGCTCCTTTCTTCTGTGAAGAGACCCATATTTCAGGATTAAAAGGTTGGACTTGAAAAGACTGTTACTACGAGTGAAGCGAACTTTAATGCGAACTTACGTTTTCGGCACGCTAAAGCTACATTTCAAAACATATAGTTCACTGGGAAGTTCATTAGTCCAGTAAATAATGTACCATCGGTGATTTATCTCTTGAATAAAAAATTAAGAGAGTTGTTGTGGAAGGATTCGTTCAGGATAAGGCATTTATTTTTTTCCATTTTTCTTTGAGTATATCAAAATATAAGAGTGTAGAAAACAATTTGGTAATACCTGACAAAGTATATGCAAGTAAGAAAATTTCAAGGAACAATTCAGACTCACAGTAAGCTTTTTAACGAACATATTCAAACAAATTAATCATTTGTAGTCCGAATTTTCTGATTTCAATACATTTTTGTCGAGCTGAGGGTTAAAGATATATACCTTAACGAAGAAAATATTGGGTTGAATCATAAATAACTTTCGTTTTGAATCTTATACTTTATTTCCAAATATATTACTATATAATTGATTTTAATTAGTTATGAAGTTCAAGAAGTTTTCAATATTTTGTAACTTATATGTATTTTAAGTTGGTCACATTATGGATATGTTTCAAGTTTCATCGCGACAGCTACATCTGCGTTTTATTTGTAAATGTTGCTATATAAAATATGGTTCAGAAAGTGTTCAATTTACCAAAAAGTAAATATTGTACAAAATAAAATTGAAAGAAGAAAAAGGATGCTGCAGACACAAATACTTGCGAAAATACAGACTGAAGCTTTCCTGAGCTTACACTCCTTCATTTATATTCTCTATACTTCCTGCACTTCCTATATTCCTACGCTCCTACTTTAAATTACCTGTCGAACATTTTACGATAAAATGAACAAAACGTTACCGCGCAAGAAATTTTTATGCTACGCGGTTTCCAAACCAGAAACAATGAGAGGAGGCACTGAATATTGAAACTTTTGAATTTATGGGTACTTGTAGGTAATAGTATTGGACACATTTATTGCATTATGCACAAATGCATTCAATGTCCACAGATCTTATAATGTGATCGGTAAATTGGTAGATGTTTCAATTGCGTTAACTTGTATATCAAATTTTATTTTTAGGATTTTGATAGATGTAAAAAAGTGGTGTAATATTGAAACTAAAATGGAAAATACAAAATATAAATGTCAACTGTTAATTATTAAATATTATCAGATATTACATGTACAAGATGCTAATATTCTTTTCTAATTTTTCATATCATCGTCATTCGAACCAGTCTTACAATCTTACAATCAGCCTAAAAGAGAACATATTTAGTCAAAAAATTGAAATTTCATTTTACCCAAGACGATCCAGC
>NW_026535322.1:13423128-13444486 GCF_026225885.1 Hylaeus anthracinus
ATTTCCTTCTTGTTCTTTTCTGGAAGGCCCTCCTTTTCCCACTTCAGTCACGTATTTTTTAGCTGTGGATGATATTTGACTGGTTTAAACTTACTATCCGTGGGATCCATTTCAAGTACTTTTAGTACGTTATCATCCGAAGTGTTTTGCCCAATAATTTCATTTTGATTGCTTACACCTTCAGAAATGCTCCCTAAATCCTCATGATCTAGAGAGAGAAAAATTAAAATAAGAAATTCTGTCGCCATTAGAACGGTAACACGTATTGTCCATACTATGATATCCGTAGAACTCGAAGTTACCGACTAAAAGAATACTACGCGTGTGGAGCGATGTGCGAAATAACAATTGATACAAGACAAGAGTCGCGTGGTCTTTAACCTCATATATACTTATCCCGATCCATAACAATATCTTTGTCCGTATTGGACTTGTGATAATGAAATCAAACCTTTGAAGTCGTATAGATTAAAGAAATTGCTGTACGGGCTGCGCATTTTTGCGCGCACTTTCATCGCCGTATAGGCTGACGCGGCCGTGTGGGCCTTGTCCCTCAATTTTCGTATAAAAAGTTGAGGTTTCTTCTTTTTTTTATTTATTTATTCGTTTATTTATTTATTTACTTCACTTACCACTTGATTCATTACAAGAAGCATTTTCTTCTACAAGAGGTGTTGTTGGAGCCATCTTGGTCTGAGAAAGCGCTATATTCTCGACAACCTTTGTTATGTTATCGATTTGTTTTTGTAACTGATCGAATTTTTCATCTTTTTTATGTTTCGATTGATGCTCTTCGTGCGATCGAGACCGTGATCGTTTTCCCTTCTTGTGACCTGTCATCTCACTCGATGAATAACGAGACACACAGTATAATTATTGTTATATGGTGTAAATCAAAATTTCCAAAAACATGTATCCTTAATTTTAACCTGTAGTTTACACATATAAATTTTCATGAATGAGAAACAATATTTAGTAACATGAATTAACAATAAATGGAAATTTTTTCAAAGATAAATTACCCATTCAAAAACGCATATTTTTCTAGATATTTAAGAGAACATGGTTTTCGCCCCAATTTTCAAAGATAAATTACCCATTCAAAAACGCATATTTTTCTAGATATTTAAGAGAACATGGTTTTCGCCCCAATTTTAGGGGCTGTTTTCATCCCTTCAACATGGACGATTGCCGATAAAAAAAAATACGTGTCAAATATTTGTTTGAGAACTACTTACCATGTAAATTTGATCAAAACAGCGTTTGACGGATGGATATGTTTCCTTGTAAGTGCTAATTTATGACGAAACTCTCTTTTTATCAGAAAGCACCCCATTCTACATATTGTAACGTGTAAACCAATTGTGTATACAGGGTGTCTACGTATAAGTTCGGATATACGCAGGGTTTCAATTCTACAACAAAGGGTATAGCCGGGTTTGAGGGTCAAAAGTGCCCTTAGACCGATTTCGATTCGCGATGATGTATTCGATAGGTTATCAAAAAAGACTAATCTGTACCAAATTTCAAGTTCCTATCTCGACGGGTGGGGGAGAAAATAAGAAAAAACAAAAATCACCAATTTCTCTTGTCCTGCTGCATGAAAAATTTTGAAAAAAATCAGAGATATTTCAGTTAGTGAACCACATGTTTCAGAATTTTTTCAGATTTTTCAGTTCAAAATCCAAACTGTAAAATATAAAAAACGCAAAAAAATGATGAAAAATGCCGGTTTTGTATCGAAGGAATCTCAGAACTACGATTATAAAATTACAGGAAGTGTGTATTATTGTTATTATCGTCCTCAATTTTTTTCATATTTTTAGGAGTGGTGCGCCGTAGTTGGAAAAATCAAATTTAAAGTTTAACTATTTAAAGTTTCACCTAATTTTTCACTCATTAAATCTACGTAATAAAATTTAATTTGGCATCAGGGAAATGGTAAATTTAACGCTCTTTCGAATGGTATACTTAGTTTTAAGTTTGCACTGTAATTTAGTGGAGCTATGGCCGTTTAAAGAGTGTTAAGTCGAAAACGCGTAAAAAATAATAAAAGTGCAAATTCTCAAGAATAAGACGACACAAAGAAAACGCAACCGGTAGACTACTTTCCCTCTCGGTTCGTCGAGGATTTTTCCACGAGAAACGCGTTCTGCAACTATTTTCTCCGGTCATCACGAGGCAAAGGGCCACGTGCTGCGAAAACGTAACTGGGAAAAGCAACGAATGCCAACGGGACGGTTCATATGGAAATTCTTTCCGGGGGTGGTTGGTGAGCCACGGCGAAGGGTGTTGCGAGCTGTAGGGGGAGACATTATCTATGTGAAGGGGGTGGAGAGGTCGTTATGGAATTGCGGCGCACGTCTGGTTCGTCCCTACCGTTTTCCCATACCAAAGAGAATGTTACCATACCATACCAACCCCTCAGGCCTGCGTCCGATCCCGTGGCAACCCCTACCAGCCACTCTTTCGCCGGCAGGGGTTGCTTTAAAGGTTTAAAGTATCTGGCCGGCGTCACGCCACCGCGATCAGAAGTGCGGACTTATCCACAGGAGTCTAGTGGTTCTCATTTTGGGATTCCGTTTGGGTTGCAAGGTCACCCAGATTATACCGGATGCTTCGTTCCCGGGGGAACGCACCGTGAGGCATGGTAGCGGTCGGACTGGATCAAAGTAGAGTTCCGTGTCACGAACCCAGTTCCAGGAGAGGTCACGAAGGGTGTATTGGAATCCAACGTGGACCGTATCACCAGCTATGATTGGGTGTTTATTTCGTGCAGGATTGCACGAGTCTGTCTTAAAAGACTGTTAAAAAATAGAGAACAGAAGGATAAACGGTTTCAGAAGGATAATTTAACACTTTATCTACCGGGGTATTTAGAAACAGTCTTTAATTTAAAAAGAATTTTCTACAGTGGCAATTTTCTACAGTATGCCAATCTAGGCTGACAATAATTCCTCTATTCTGTTACTAGGTACATTGAAAGCAAAGTCTGTTTCCAAACGCTGAACATTGTAAGTAGGCAACCATCAATACAGTAAATACATTCAAAAAGCTACTGGAATTAAAAAGTCTATAAATAGGCTCCCGGTAAATGAAGTGTTAATCAAATGAAAGTTAAGTTGTAATGAACACAAGTGGTACCTAAGGCCGGGCAAACCTTGTTTTTTTGAGTCTAGGTGCCAATTCAGGATGTAACTCTCTTTATATCAAGAGATCATCCGATTCTATGTTTTGTAAGATGTTAGAAGAGAAAATACGTTTGGAAGAGAACGAATAAAATCAAGGGAATATTTATGTTAAGGTATCGTTACATGAAATGTATGATGAACTCAAGGTCATGAAAGAGATATATGTATATTGTAATGCTATTTTAAACTTCTTTTTAAAATTATCTAGTTACTAACGATGCTTTTGCTGCAATTTTTAGTGATGATTATTGAAATAGAGAACAATTATATTGATAAAATTATTTACACTATACTATACAATAATTTCAGAACTGAGACAAATTAAATGACAAGGATTTTTATTATCGTATGAAATATTCGGAAGCACTGAGCGTAGAAAATGATGACAGAAAAAACATTTTTAATTCCTTTTGGATTGCATGAATCTTCTAAGCTGCATATTTAGTCCTCAAGTATCTTCTTTGAAGGAAATTAAAGGATATGTATTGTTATAATCATTGCTTTTGTCTGGATGTTTTTTGTTTTTTATCAGTTGACATTTATATCCAAGGAATAGAAAGTACTTTCAAAGGATGAAATACCTATTTATTTTAATATAGGTGACCATTTATAGGTTACGCTACTGTAGCAATTTCTATTTAAACCTCGTGATTACATTTCAAAAACAAATTTTTTTTATGTTAATCAATTTTTATTATCGCCACTAGTTTTCAAAATATTCAACTAATTACACGTTTCATCAATTTGAGGGGAATTTTTACCTTTACCATGAATATTACCCAGTGAACAAAATCATCATCCAATATTATTCATTACTCTATCTGTGAATCGAACATAAAAATGAAAAAAGATAATTTAGATATCTTGTTAATATAAAGCTACTACAGTAGCAATTCAAATTGTTAAATACTACATTTTGAAACTGAAACTTTTTATCTTACCTGAATGAATAAAGAAATTACTTGAATGGATTATCCTATAATTATTTCGCGGAGTATACATACAAAAAGTAAAAAAATTACGCTAAGTACATGAAAAAGTGGAGGACTTAAAGAGTAATCATAGAAAAATAGAAGATCCCCCTAAAAAAATTCGAGAAAGTAGAAAAAGAAGTGAGATCGATATGAGCTGCCAGTACATGAAGGTGCTTTCCAGCAAAGTGCAAAGGCGACACTATATAACACAATGAAAAATTCGGTGCTGTCCAACTATGCGCAGCTAAAATGCTATGTTCAACAGTGCAGACGTTCGGACCCTAATGACAACTCATGTAAACTGACTGCTCCGCACTTTGGCGGTGAAATGAAGAAGCTAAATAGTGTATAAACCACAAACTGAGACTGTTTAGACATTTGCCTAGATGTCCGTGGCCTGGAAGTCAAATGCTTGGCGTGGCCAGGCAAAGCATGCGTTCTGTATACTTTTGGAAACTTAAAGAACTGAAGCTGGTCTCTTTCCTATATCTGGCTTCAGACACATTATGTATATTGTAGACCCTACGCTTACTATAATAAAAGACAAATGTATTTTTATTTTAAACTCTACATTAATTTGCAAGTAAAATAAGGTTTGTATGTGTTATTTACAAATAAAATTAATGTCATATGAATAACGCACAATTTATGATATTACAATACCAAATTCAGTCCCTTAAGTTTTCAAAAGTACACAGAACGCAAGGCAGAAAGTCTTGTTATAACAAACTTAAATGTTAAAAATGAAGTATGAAATGAAAAAAGGGGTCTACACTATTTCTAACCCACAATTTCTTATATTATAATACCACTATGTCTTTTATGTTTCCAAAGTACATACAACGCATCGCAAAATGTCTTGTTGCTAGAAATTGAAATGTTACACATGAAATGAGAAATAAAGAAAGAGATCCACTATGTGTAATGCACAATTTATTGTATTAGAATAAAATTCACAAGTATGCACAACCTGTGGCAGAAAATCTTGTTGTGACAAATTTAAATGTTAATAAATAAAGTGGGAAAATGTACAAAGAGATGCACTATTGGTAATGCACAATTTATTCAATTATAATTCCAGTTTCAGTCCTTTAAGTTTTCAAAAGTACGCACAATGCATGTCAGAAAGTCGTTGCAAGAAATCAAATGTCACAAATGCAAACTGACAGTTACAGGTTAGAAATGAACGAGTGGCATGAGTGACAGCCATATTACAATTCCGACCGACGAGCCTTGCCGACTGATTCCGAGAGTCGACGAATCGACGAATGCTCTTAGCTCCTATTGGCTAAGTGTGGACGAAAAGAATAAGAATCAGAATCAGAAGAAAAATCTACAATTTCTGACTGATTCATGACATGATATTATGATATCTCAGCTGTACATAGACGGATTTTATTGATTTTGGTTTTATTAGAAAGCTTATATGCGATTTACATTAGAAAAATGCCTTTGGATTTAGAAAATACAGCAGGCGTGACGAGATATTAATGACAGAAGTTTCGGGTTAGGTTGGAATCGCAGTTTTACGAGTAAAAGATACGTGGTAGCGCCAGCGCCAGTATACACGGTGGCGTATAATTTTTCATGTACTTGGCGTCGAGACGCTACCGCGTCTCTAGATCCATCTTCGTATTAAAAACTGTTTTTAATTCTAAACAACTGTCAACGTAATAAGAAAGCGGTAGAATTAAATTTAACGCTGTAACGAAACTGCCAGAGCGAAACTGCCAGCTTCATATATTTAATTCACTTTGTAGCATACGAAATTCAGGAAATACGAGAAGCGAGCGTACGAAACTTCTAGAACATAGAAGGGCGGCCGCCGCGCAGTGCGAGACGCGAGGCGCGGACCGCGAACTCGCGAACCTTCTCGCCTAACGACGCGACTGTTGACAACCGCAGCCGCGGATAGCAACCATGCGATATAAATTGAGAGCTCGTAGGGGCATTTGGCCTATTTGCCATTCCGGGAGAGAGGACGAGGTAAGACCATCGGCTGCTCTCGGAACTCGGCTTAGGGACTCCGGCAGGAGAGTTCGGCGATAATACCTGGACGCCTGTTGAGTAGGAGAGAACAGAGCTACTCGTGGACATTCCAGTTAGAGCTAGGGGGAGGTTATTCCTGGACTGGGAGGTTATTCGTTTTTGGAGAGTTCGGCGATAAAATGGACGGCAATTACGAGCGGGAGAGTACAGAATGATTCTTCTATTTCAAAGATTGAAAATTATAAAATATTGTAAAATGAGAAATTGTATTATGCTCTTTTATATAATTCCGTTCATTCTGAATTCCTGTTACAATTATCCATTCCCAATCCTCTGTATAACCATGTTCCTCACAATAAACCTTTGTCTGTCCGGAATTCTTTTCCTTGAATCGTTAACCATGGCTACAACTTTAATTTTAATATTCCCCTTCATCGAAATCGATTTTCATTAATCCCTGAGCTATTTGACACATTTGTCAGTATTTTAAACGGACGGTGGGAAATTGTACGTCACTCCGAAATAAACGCTGCCTTTTGAAACGACCGGGCGGCTGCGTAAATATTTATAGCATGTGCGGAGAGAATTTTAATTTTTTCAACGATTGACGCCCATTGACCTAGAAGCTAAAAAGATCGTTAATAATTATAATAACTGCCCGATCGAATTACGATCGACACAGATTCTGGAGTGCCACCGGGAGGAAAAGTTTCAAGCGACAAATAAAATAAAGTAAAGATTTGTGTTGTTCCTTCGAGAGCGATATATTATCGAAAAAAGTACAGCAAATCGTTCCTTTCACCTTTTCTTGGCACTTTTCCATGGTACTCGACACTTGCATTGTCGCATTTCCGGGACAATAAATCTAGAACATACGGAGCATTGGCTCCCGTGGAGTTTCAAACATGTTAGGTCAAGTCACAGTTTCAGGCAGCAGTGTTGAAAAATATAAACAGAAACGTGTGCGTCACAAGTATTGTCACATTATGCTGAGTATTGGTTGGCAGGATTGGAAAGAAAGTAAAAGACAATCAAAAAGTAGGCGAACGTGGGAAAATAGGCTTTGTAGCATAAGTATGAATCAATTGAAAATGAAACAAATAAAATTAAATTAAATATTTAGAATAACTAAGATTTCATTAGTTTCCTTCTTAGAGTAGATGGAGTTAAAGTATATTTAACTTTTGTATGTAAAATTTAATTCTCTTCGTGATTAATCTGAAATGTTTTTTTGATGTTCATGAATAACAAATGTATTTATTTATATATTAAGATGTTTACTTTTGCATATAAGCATATGAAATTTTAAACTTCGTAACTTCTATTCATTTTAATTTATACTGACTCGAGTATTTGTTAATGTTAGTATAACTGTTGATAACAAAAATGAGGGACCTTGTTTTAGTATTGATTTCTCATACAAAAAGAAATCGAAAAGTTTTCTACAAATTCATGGCTTGAAGTTTCGTTACCTAAATGTAATCAATTGAAGTTCACTTCAGTATTGCAAAATGGAAAACTACTTTTTCATTAATTTTAATGTGAGAAATTCATCTCGAAAAAGACTTCATATTTTTGCTAAAACTCTTTATATATCATATGTTCTATCAAGGGCCAGTATAAATGTTAATATTTAGAAAAGTATTTCTTTAATTTGTCAACATTATTAGAAACAGTACAACAGTTTTGTTGACCTACAACAGCATGAGAGACTCGACGTGAAATGAAATTCTGACGAAACATAAAAAGAACGAGTCAGAGCACAAGCAATTTTATGCTTGACTATGACACTCATGATTTCAAATTAAATATTATAGCAGAGTTAAAACTCTTTTTCTTGTATCTACACCGTGGATCGAGAATTTTCACTATACTATAATTACTTCGGTGCAGTGAAACTGATCGTTTCGAACTTCTCGTCTCTTAGTTTCTTCTTTTTGTCGTTTACGAACTTCGAGCCGTACTTCGTCCAGCGTTCGCGAGAGATTGGTGAAACAAGAGCGGGATAAAGTTTCCTTCTATTTTATGCCGCCGCATTGGTTTTATACCGTCGTGTTCCCTGGACGGCAAATATTGAAATATACGAGTTACCGGTAGTTGCCAAGTTATCACCTATTTCACCGAGAGTTTTGCGTTTGGCTGGCTCGCGACTTTTGGCAACAGCCCGCGCACTCGAAAATACTATGGGCGGCACAGAAATTGATAGCCGATCTCGGATCCCTGCGTCAATGGAACGTGCTGATGTATCTAATTGCGTAGACATTTGGCAATGTTGTTGGATAAAAATATCGAGAGCCACGCTGGTATACCGTATCTTGTGATTATCCGTATTGGAAAACTATTGAAACGGAACTGGTAAGTTATATCCAAGTAGAAAGGTTCTTTCTTAAATATATACGGCGATTCTGGAAATTTAGACAAGCATGGCTTCTTTGTTAATAGGAAATACAAATATCTGATGTGGCAAAATGTTTAAACCCATTGTGGGAATTATTATTTTATGTAATTTTGTTTATTTAGTGCGACGATGTGAGTGCCATGTTTACTTTGATTCGTTTCTTTAATGGATTCATGCAATTCTTTTGACATCATTTTATATTTGCATATAAAAGTATTAAGGTCATTTAAAGTATTGAATCCTATAATGTTATAATTAGACTGCGGATCTTTATGCAAAATAAAATCTTCGCGAACATGCCTACAAAAGTTGAACCTAAATAAGAATTTATTTTATTTTGCAATTATTATAACATGAACTTTCGATCTTTTTTATATTCTTGCATATTGTGTACATTTTGTAGGGATATTCAAATTTCCTATAAATGCATAAAGATCCGCAGTCTAGTCATAATGTTATAATTTTGTTTATTTGGCACAATGCTATGAGTGCCATATACTCTTACATTCATTTCTTTAATGGTATAATTAAATTCCTTTCATGTAAATTGATTGATCACATCATTCTGCATATGAAAGTATTAAACTATGATAATTAAAAACCAAATACTTAGCGAGATACTTAATATTCCATTTTAGAAAATTTCTTTATTCTTTTAACATTTTGTCACTCACTATTTTACTCTGTCCATCTCATTTTTAAATCACGTACCAATTATACTCGAATAATTATTTTTAATTTTAATTTCAACATATCTTCATTTTGACATATCGTTACGTTCCAGGTTCTTCCATGCCATGTGCAGTTAAATAATTCAAAGTTAATTTTACATATTGTACTATTAAATGCCAACCACTTTAATTGTTCATTACATGTAATTGTTCATTACATTCTTTTGTTTGAAATAATTTTATGTATCTTTTTTATATCACTGATGAGGATTCAAAAATGGAGTTCAAATACATAGAATTAGAAGTTTGCTTGAATCAGCTCCGGATAGAACTCGAGTGTCGGCAGAATTTAGGCTCTTTTATAATGGACGTGGAGAACCGACGGGAGGGCCAACAATAGTTTATGATATGCTCGCGAAATATGTTGCTTTCGGTTTGTAGCTGATTGCCGTCAATATCAAGCCAGATGTGACCATTTCGAGGTCTTTAGAATTCCGCATGGTTCCGAGGCCCGGCAGCCGGCTATGCCATAAATTCGGAAAAACCCACGAGTGCGTTGGGCCTTCCGTGAGTCATCACGGCGCTTTGATTGGGTCTTGTTCCCAAGATCGGGCCCCAGTCGGCGCGCCCCTTGGGCGCCAAGGGGTGGAAACGAGGACGAAGAAGGAACATCGCGAGGCGTCTTCGGTCGTGACTTCGCGAGACAAATCACATTCAGAGCGAGACAGTCGTCTCGGGGAAGGGAATGGAATTCTCCGGATGAGAATACCACGTTGCGAGTCTTTGGATATTTCGTTTTGATCTTTCGAATAATAAAGTTCGGTTTCTTGACGTAAATCAAGTGTGTAAATTTCCTTCGAGGTCCCATTTTATCTTGAACACAACTATTATCCGCAGTAATTTTCAGTTATCGTTATCTTTCACATATTCAAGAAATTTTACCTTCGTAGAAACAAAATTTATTTACGCAAGATGGTGTACCAGTTGTTAAAATTCGATATTTAAAAATTGTAAAATAAAATGTTAGTATCTTTTTTATCAAATGTAGTGCGTAGTTTTTTTTTTTTAAATTAGTATCAAAAGGAAATAAATTTAACTTTAATTTAGGTTTGCAATTTCCATCTTTCAATTCATAAGTACGACCTTAATTTTTCTGTTTTTCCTAAACTTCTGTTTGGGAAATAAAGGCTGTTAGTTTTTCCTTTATTCCAGTTTTATTACAGTTAATACACGTTAATAAATTTGTTGTTTCAATCTATTATAAAAATGAACGATAGAATACAATATGTACAATCAAATATATCCCACAAAACTCTATTAATATCTAAATGACTTTTTGCACTGCGATAGCTCCTGTAGGTTCCGTAAATATTGGCTAACCCATCGAGGAAGGCACTATCAGTTAATTAAATTACACGAGGTATATATCTACCAACTATTTGGACCAATTGTTCCTTTACAAAGTACAAAACCTAATCAAAAACACTAAATATGCACTTCAAAACGCTAGACTCTCCTCTTAACCTAGCCTTTGCAGTGATTTCACTCACTCTTTTATTGATGATGTTACATACTCCTCTTCTTGTTGTAATAGGTAAAAAATATGTCGCACTGCTAAAATAACTATGATGGTTTTTTAATGCGTGCATGCACGTATTAGAAGGCAACATTAATGTCTCTTGTGCATTATTTCTTGCAGTATCTGGTGATATTTTTTTCTTCTGTCTCAACAAAGCGCAAAACACGTTCGGTTTCTTTCACCTTTAATTTTCCGCTCTGTAATATCTCTCGACTTCTCCGCTCGAAATGGCGATGAAACGCGTCAAAGTTCCGCAACTATAGGAATAATGGTATGGACATGATCGTATTCTGCAAACGTATCGCTTCATATCGAGGTTTTCAACGGGCCGGAGCGCGACCAGAAATTGCACTCAGATCCATCTATAGTTCCAAGTTGTCGGTGAAAATGTACCCATCAGGATGCAGACCTTCGCGACAGCATGGAGCAGACGTTAGATTGAAGAAATAACGGCCTAACGGGTCTAAGAGTATTGTGAAATCCCACGATAATCCATCACGGAGAGGAACAAACCCGTCAGTCGTGGTAACAGCCCCGCGATTCTCACGATGACGAAGACGACGTTGTCGACGACGCTCCTCTACCGTCCCTGTTCGTCAAGCCTCTCTCGTATCTCTTTATCTGGATACTATATACGCGCGATGAGTAGTTATAAATTAATGCACGCTTTGTTACGAAACGTTAATTAAAACGCGCGGACATTAATTAAAACGTGCATTTTGCATGCGCACGTTTATCTAAGGCAGATTCTGGAGAAACGTTGCCTGCCTTGTTTACGTTTCCATTAACCCCTTCGCGACGAATATCAGTAAAATTGTATGTAGATAAATTTACTGATATTTATCTACAGAAGTCCCAGAAGGATTTCATAGCATAATATGTATATACATACATATATACATATACATATATATATATATATATATTTATATATGTATATTTATATATATATATATATATATATTATATACATATTGTATATATGTATATATATATTAATTCATTTAAAATGTTATATACTTCACGAGGAGATGAAGTTATCAGAAAAATGTTTAAAAGTACAAAAGTTATTTGATATAAAGGACATTATATGAAGTAAATAAATTTCTTGTAACTAACCTCAGAAAATCTCAATTTTCTCTCACTTTTATTGAAACGAGTAAAGTAGCCGTTAAACGAACTACATAGATTGCACAGAAAGTAGTGACCGATAATGAAATATGAACCTCGAATGGCTCTAAGCAATTCTAACCCTAGCCTTCCCTCTCACGTGTTCTACTTCTGCTAAACACACAACGCTGGGCAATCTAAAACGCTTAGGTACTAGACTCTAAGCCTCGAATCCTAGCTTCTCTATACTTCTCGTTCTACTTCAGCTGAATACACCCCGATTGTAAATTAAAATCAATGAGCTTAAAAATAGCATAGAGTCTGTCGTGTGACGACCCTTGTCAGCGGCTAATGCTGACACAGAGCACGAAATGGAAAAAGAGGGCGAGACGAGCGGAAGAGGAAGAGTTTTCGTGGAAAAGGAAGGATAACGTCCGGGGCGGAAGAGAGCAGCCGGATCTTGTTTCTGCAGGATCAACGGCGAACGCGAGGAGAGGAGCAAGGCAACCTAGCGGAGCCGAGGCAAAGTCCCTCAGGACGCAGTCTGCCCTCTGATTACTGCATTCAACAGAATCTCCGCCATTGTCTCTGGCGCACCGAGTGCTGGAGACTATATTAATATTACGTACCGGGCCAGAAGATGTCCATTTCATGCTAAATAATCCAAGACTGCTGCTCCTTGCCTGGGATACGCGGCAGGGCTGGGCCTGGCAGACTCGCAGGACTCGTAACCTCTTTTGTCCCTGTCTCTCTGTCTTTGTTGCGCCAAAAACGGGTGCATCGAAAGGCCAATAATCAAGAGAAACGTGGATGCGACCTGGGAATAGTGGATCGAAGAAAAGTTAGTTAAGTAGAAACGTGACAATTTATATTTAATAGGAAGCTTGCCAAGTGTGAGTAGTTAATACAGATAATTGCATCGAGATATTTTACGACATGTCGTGTTGAATGGATTACCACTGTTTGGTAGAATTAGAAGAAATGAAAAATGATAAAAACTAAGATGAGCACAAGAAAAAAAGTTTGGTGATATAATATAAATTAATTGAAAATGATAATTATACAAGGAAATTACATGAAAAATGTGATGATGCATGGTCACTAACTATGAACGAAATTATTTCAGTGACTTTTTTTATTTTTAGCAAAGATATAGTGCTTATATAACTTTTTTTTGTATCTAGAATTTAATTCACTCTATGATTTATTAAAAACATTTTTTACCATTTTTGCAAGTAACGAATGCATGCCAGACAAAACTACAAGAGAAAAGTATTATTATTTATATAGTAGTATTATTTACTGAAACGAAAAAAAATATATATATGTACACACATATATACATCAAACAAATATTTGTTTAAAACGTTCTTATAGATAAGAAAATAATAATAAAATATCAGTATGAAGTCTTTATTATAAACTCGTTTGGTATAACTTTTCAACCATAAATAATACGAACAAAAGAAAATTATAATTACGTAAAGGAAAAAGGGGAACACTGTGTGATCGTAAAAAGTATTTTACAAATTTAATTTTTATAGTGAAGTTTATAGAATTCAAATATATAAAATATATAGAAGTAATTAAACATAATTATTATCTATGGATCTATATAATACAAAAACGTGAAACATGATTGTTAAACTCTTATAAAACTGTTATATCTAGAGACGCGGTAGTGTCTCAGCGCCAAATACATGAAAAATTATTCGTCACCGCGTATATATGGCATTGGAGCTACCACGTATCTTTTACAGGAGAGATGGATGGTCCATTCTAACCTAACCTGAAACTTTTTTCATGAATATCTCAACACGCCTGCAATATTTTCTAAATTATTTTTCTTATGTAAACCGCATATAAGCATTCAAATAAAACCAAAATCAATCAAATCGGTCTACGAACAACTGAGATATCGTAATATCATGTCATGAATCTGTCAGAAACGGTATTTTTCGTATGATTTCCCTGTCGTCAATCCTTAGCCAATAGGAGCTAAGCAAAAGCCGAGTGTCATTCGTCGACTCTCGGAATCATTCGGTTCGGCATGGCTCGTCGGCCACCGAGCGTCGAGAGTCGAAACAGATGTCATCATTCATAACCTCCCAAGTGTCAAAACTTTTTACACTATTGCATTATTAATTATATTTATATCAGCAACATGTTTTCAATTTAGACTTTTTATGTAGGGTTTAATAACAAATTGCAGCCAGTGTTGTAAAGTGTTGATCGATCTTGACTACAAGGTAAATTGTCAAAATCTGAATTGCAAAATACCTTTATTCATACAGAAAACTGTTTTTAATATAGATCCATACCACCAGTGTTTTGAATTTAAGCTTTTTATGTAGAGCTTATACAAATGAAGGGAACCGCAGGCTTGGAGGTTATTCGTTAACAAATTGCAACAACTGTTGTAAAATGTTTATCCATTTTCATTACAAGGTAAGTTGTCAAAATCTGAATTGTCAGGTATCTTCATTCTTACAGAATAGATCCATACTACTAGTGTTTTGAATTTAAACTTTTTATGTAGAGCTTATAGAAATGGAGTCATTTCATCATTATATATATATAAGTCGTTAAGCTAGGCCACGCCAAGCAATTTGACTTCCAGGCCGCGGAAATCTAGGCAAATCATCTGGCAGATTATTTCGATTTCACATCTTTTTCTATTTTCTTGTACTTTTTTATGATGAACTTTTATTTTTCAATGATAACTCCTCGAGTCCTCCACTTTTTCATGTACTTGGCATAATTTTTTTACTTATTTGAAGTGTAACCCTTTTATTGCCGGAGGCCGATATATCGGTCCTCGCTGCACTAGTGAGAAGTGCCAGAGCCAATATATCGGCCCGCGCCTCGTAGCGCTTTATTATTCGCATTGCAGGAGAACTCTATCTCAAAACAAATTTATAATATGTTATAAATTATCTAATTTCTTTACGAGAGAATTAAAAATAATAGTTTTTCGTTTTTTTTTGTTTCAGCAATGTTATATTACCTATAACAGTTACGTATTTCTGAAGAGGTAATCCGTCCAGCACTTACCATGTACCTTCGAGTTATTTTTTATTTTTGTTATGTAATATTAACAACGCGATTAACGCGATTAAAATCACCAATGCTGCGTGATAACGCACACAACAATCGCATCGTACGATTCTCATCTCCTTCCCCGTTCGTGATTCGAACCCACCACGCCTACGTCTAATCTCACACAAAGCCGATCGGCCGATCGCTCTGCAGGACGTTCCCAGCAACGTTCTGACCGTTCTAAACGAGATCGCACCGTCGATCAACACTTGCGACGATCCAGCTCACCTTGCATCATCAATGCAACATATTCGACGATAGATTCCATGAATCTTTCGCCTGCGACGCGGTAGTGAGCTCGGTCTCTCCGACACAGCGAGAACAGCCGACCCCCGCGTCGCCCACACTTACACACATGGGTTCAATGCAGTTCGATCGCTGAGTGCGATATTGTATGTGATTTGTACCGAACGACTTGATGTATAATTCATTAAGGGGTTTTTTACCGAAAGGTTTTCCCCTTAAATGAGCCATTAAATTTCTTCGTCGGTGGTTCAATTGAGCTTATGTTTATTACCCTGTCTAACTTCTACCCATCCATTCATTTTCTGTTGGAATAACTCGCAATAATTCCTCGTACCTCGACACTACAAAATGTATTGAAAATGCAAAGTATATACTTTGTAATAAATGGTCTATAAAAAATTATAATGAAAAGATGACTTTTTGTATGTGCAAATACGTTTTGTAAGATACTTTTACTTTCTTCATGACCTTTTATACCTTAATATACTGCTTGTTAAATCATGTAAATATTGTTCCTTGTTTGGTTTTTATGAACATTTTCCCAAACCCTAGTAAAACCGTGAAATTCGGCCGATTATTCTCGCATAGGCACCTCTTTTTCGCCTGGCACTAAAAGGGTTAATATATTCTAAAGTTGCTCAAAGTACAAATCAAACTATGTAACATAATATGAATGAACACAAGGAATGCCAGCGATGACTCGATTTTATGTTTTTTATGTGTAGAAATCGTTTCATATTAGTGTTGTAAATATAAATCAATCGGGACGCCGTATAGGAAAACACCTTTCAAACTACGTACTTTTACAACTAACTCTATTTCTCTCTCGTTCTGTATTCTTCCGCAATCTTCTACAATCTTCCGAATTCTTCTGCCGTTGCTCGGCATTTCGCCTGTTTATAAACACTTTCTCCCTCTCTCTCATTTGCACTCGTCTCATTCGCTCAACTTCACATTCATACATTGCGCGGCTAATTTAAACAGTCTACATTAGGTTAATTAAGCAAAGTAATACAAACTAATTTGACTAATAGGATTATTACTCCAATTATTGCGCATAACCTTTGCACTGTTAGCTACATAAAATGTAATTAATTTGAAGGCCACAAGGAAATTAGATCTCCGTTCCAATTAAATAAAAAAGTTTACCTGACAAAATGTCGAGCACGTGACGATAAATATGATATTTCGATCATGATTGATTTCACAACTGGAACTTGATTATTGACATTCCGCGCAGCGACGCCGACGGTTGGGGTCCAATTAATCGGTTCCTCTTTTTTCGTAATAAGGGTCGCTAAATCGGGTACGTATCATAACGGTGATTTACGTCGTTCATTACGTCCGCTCTAACATCACGCGAAGGTAGTATATCTTAGCTCTGACTCGCCGTAACTGGCTACAATTGATGGCCGGCCGTGCAGATCTTGTTAGTGACAAGTGAAATCTCTGGGACCTATCGATGTTCTACTTAGCTGTTATCCTCGCCCATAATTGAATTTTCTGTGCGATAGAGCCCGTACGCTTGAATACTAATTATCGCGTTGAATGTCATGTACTTAGGATAAGCAAGCCGATTATCTTCCTATTAGTCGCGATATTAGCAAAACGTGTATTGCGAATTCTGCTTGACGAAGGAAATACGGCAGCTGCGCGGCAAACGATAATTGAATAGTTCAGTACCGGTGAATAATGTTCTGAGAAAGGCCATGATAACGACGTTACCACTTTTAATCCTTTACGCTCGACGAAATATGTTTAGCAATTTTATTTGAGTCATAAATTAATTCAAATTCTTTCGTAATTCTCAATTTAAAATTTTCATTGACATCTTCAGTTTTTGTAAGTTGCGTAATATTATTATTTTTATTTGAGAAAATATCATCATGGTTTTTCAAGTAACCAACTTTGTAAATTTAAAACTAAATATAATTTTTATGTTTGCAGATGTTGGAGATGATTGAAACTCAAAAGATGAGATGTATTAATAAATAATCAGGGCTTGTTTTGAGACTAAATATTGATTCTTATTAACCCTATATGAATTGAGCTTTTTTTTGCACATAACTTGTGAGGCGTTTACTTTCATATTTCAGGTTGATGGTACTATCAATTGTCATCAATATGATCATATTATCATATTCATATTATCATATTATCATCATCAGTATCATATTATAAAAAAAGTAAAATTATTTGCTAGAAAGTCTATGTATCAGCATTTGTTAAATATTATTTTGTGATAGCAGTTAGATATTTTTATAACTTTCTAACATAATTGGTGTTTGTTTGAAAATGATAAAAACAGTATTTCCAACTGTTGGGAATGCAGCTTATCAAGTATACAATGTCGTGTACAATGACTGAAAAGAATGATTTCTACAGTTCAGAAGCAAATTCTATTACATCAACGTTTCTGAAGTTTGTAATAAATAAGTCGTTCAACTGATGTTATATTTTTTCTTGCCACTCAAAATATTAAACTCGAATTGGATTTGACGTAATTTGCCTCTAAGATATTTGCAAAAATTTTTAACAAATTCGCGAAACGCTTTACAGCAGATCAAAAGAGCGTTTCGAGTAACATTCTGAATGTCTTAAGCAAAACCAGGATAAGAATGTGCCGCAACAGTATTTTATTAAATAAAGGACCTCGTAAAAAGAACAGTAAAGACGGTCATTTCAAATTCTACCACGCGGAAAAAAATCATTCGTTCTTTCATGCGCTAATAAAAATTCTCATAACTTTCGTACAGTGTATTTTATCTCGCGAGTTGGGATGTCTAGTTATCTCTGTTACGGTTCTGTGGCTCTGCTGCAACTAGCATATTTATCACTATCGTTGCGCTTGCAGCGTTTTTTATTTGGCCTAGTTTTAGGCCGTCGCTTCCAACTGCAAAGCTATGTATCATAACGCTTCGTAACACAAGTGTATCCCTTTTTTTTCACATTTCTGTCAGAAAATATTTTGAGTTTTGAATTACGCTTACTTAAATAATTCCAGCTAGCTTTTCCGTAACAATTCTAGTTATTAAATATTCTGTGATAAATCATGAGATCTTTCTACGAATCAAAGAATAAGTTTATTCTCTATCTACTGATTATGATATCATACAATTTTTCACCATTATCGAATTATTTCATATTTATTATCAGCTTGTCCTACTTTGCTTAGAGTACTCGTGTACCCAGCATTATCAAATACTCTTTTTGGAATTTACTACTCAGCCGTACTAAGTTATTCATTCGCAACTTTTCTGAAGGATTAATATTTTAGTTTTTTTAATTTAACGCATTAGATTAACATTTGCAACTTTGCAGGCTTTGCCATCAATTTCAATAATTGTCCTGGGATTATGTTCGTTTAATCAAAGTTAATAGGAATGCACGACTATTGTGTTTTGCATGATGTTAACATGTTACATCCTTCGAAATTAGAACCAAATATTATTATATTTTACGAACATCACCAATCTTAAAGTTCCCATTAAAACATGAAGTTTCGTGTAATTTATTATTTGTAAGCTAGGTTAAAATAATCGAAAACATTTTATTTGTATGTAACTTATTTTTCGTGCGTCGAATTAAAATTACAAGTAATGAATATTATTTCACTTTTGTCCCTTTCGAAAGGTAATGGTATGTTTTTTGACTTACATTCTGATAAGTGTATTTCAAGACGAATACAATGATTTATTCGGAAGGTCATTTGTGGCCTGGATTAAGCTAATTATGATGGAAAATAATTTACTTATATATCTGTATACACTAATGCAAACAATTAGCAGGACACTTTTTCAAACCGCCGTAACTATGGGAGTTTTCAACCGATAGAAATGAAACTGCGTGAGGAGTATTTTTGAAGTGTCCTCTAGGCATGTGTAAAGTTGCAGTGGCGAGGATTGACGCGAAGGGGTTAATTCACCTCCCTAAAAAAAACCTTTGGGGCGACTCTCCTTGATGCCCTCTACAAAATGTACTACTTGAAATCCCTCTCGGACAAACCCACCCCCCACAACCTCCCACTCTCTCTAAAATCCATAGTTTTTGGACGACAGTCTCGATTTTGGACTCAATGCATTCTCTGGACTCTCCTGATCGAGAAAATGCCATCACCTATACCGTGCACCCCATATGCACCGTTTGAGGGGGTGGAACAGCTAGCGACTTTTCAACCCCCTTCGTAAGGGAGGACTTCCACACATCGGAGGGCGATGAAATTCACCATGTTTGTTGTCGATATGTTAAGAATAAATGCCGAAAAGGTCCCGTTTCGAAAACTGCTCCCGAACTGAAGAGAGGAGGTGGGGCAGAGGTAGGGGTGGTTCACCCCCAAGTGTAAGGAAGTGTTGGAACGTTGTTTCGTTGCGTGGATTACATGTCCAACAGTCCAGGGCATCGGTGCGACTCAGTTTTGATGATTTTTCCCGCGTGAATGGCATTAAAATACGAAAATATCGTTTTTTGGGGAAAACCCACCCTCAACTTCAGGCCCATCTGCACGGTGAACAAGCAACCCCACGTCAACGCCGTTCATGGATTCGGACGCGCGAATGCTTTATTAGCAGATCCCTAAAAAATCACATTATTTTAATCACGCTTTCGTTGTCAAATCTGCTCCGATTTGACAAAGCGTGGTTACTACAGCCAACTGTGTAGCGAACTACATAAATATATTAGAAATAATAAATATGCACCTTTGTAATATATTTGTACTCATTAAATACTATCTATATACTATATTATATAGAATAATATATGGAGATATAGTTATTCAATTAAGAATCGCCACGTAAACAAATAAAGTCGATATGTGTTCATTTGGTATGCACACTATATATATTATTCTAATTCAATGATAAATTGATTATAATCAATTTCACATTATTTGTAATCAGCTATTCATCAAAATAAATCATCCATTACAACAAGATCATTATAATGGCACTATTATAACCTCTTCACGTCACCAGATGTGTAATAATGGAAGGAGAACTTCACATTGCGGAAATTTAACTACAGCGTCGAAGGAAATTGATAATATTCACGATAGCTCTTAACGAGCAATTTACGCAAGCACAAATTGTACAGAAATTAATAATACCTTTCTTATCAAAATTATGATTGTCTTCCGAGCTCTAAGATACTAACTTCGGATGGCTAACCTATTCGGAGGTAGCAGAGCGCGTAATTATTAAACGTCAAATTATTTAAAATTTCACGTTGTTCCTTTCAGAGATGCTAATAGAATGATAATTCAAAATAAGTAGCGTAATAGGAGGACATTATGCTGAAATCGTTTGTCAAAATTATTACGGGTAAACGTACATGATGAATAATGCGTTTTCTTCGAAGACCGCGTTACTTGCCACATTTTACACACGTACGTTCGGCGCTTGAAATTATAATTTTAAACAAAGCATTTTTCGTCGCTTAAGCGTCATTTATCAAAGCTTTTATTTTCTTGTCGCCTACATAGTCTTGGTTAAACGTAATTTTTCAAGGAAAGACATGGCTCCGTTAGTATCATATAAAATTTCTAGTATTTCTAGTACTGTGTTACTAATTATTTGTAATCCAATAAGACAATGTCCTCTAACTAAGCTATGGAAATAAAAGGGAAACCAAATTTAATTTATTTCATAAGAGTCAACTTAATGGAGGCTTCAATATTCATGAGAAATGCTTCATAGTTCAATTACGAATTTAACTATAAATTTGCATTTTGCATGATGCACTTCAAATTCGACTAAAATTATTCATGTAACGTATAATTTAATTTTGAATAAATTATCTTCTTTGAATAAAAGAATTCAAAGAATGACACGTTTGTTTTACCCTTGAATGGACACAATATTTAAGTAAGGGTTAGGAGATGTACACTACTCCCAAACTGCCCTTTTTTTTAAATTAAAAGTATTTTATATATTATAAAGATACTATAATAAGTATAATTCAAATAAGCACAGTTTATTTTAGATAGACGTATCGGTATTTAACAAATCCTTTCAGTACACAATATATGATTGTTTACACGTTTTTATTTCAAATGTACATTATTTGCATTAATTAAACTTTATAAAAATCATACAAAGCTCTCC